>NW_016167049.1:0-22454 GCF_001687245.7 Rhagoletis zephyria | reverse complement strand
AAAAATATATATATATACATATCTATAAAAAAAATAAACGACCGTGATACAATTTTTTTCGCTAAACGGTTTTGTTTTTTCTAAGCGGACTAGCGATATACATACATATTTTTGAGAATTTATACAGTGCCCAGCTTCAGACAGATGTGAATCTGAATTAAAAGTTCTCCAGAATCCAGCGAATCAATGCTACGATTTCCAAAAATTTTAAACTACTCGTACAAAAATAAATTATGCATTAAATTGTTCGAAATCCATTGGGCAAACTAAAAATTCTTGCGTGATTCATTTTCTTTAGATTTTAAATATCTTTAAATTTTCACAGACTATTATTCTAGATGGAAAAATCATTAATGTAACGATTCTGTAAGCCGTTTCGTCAATTTGGATTTTTGAGTTAGCAAAATAAAAGGTATTTTAACCGTCTCTTCGATAAAATAGCGATTTTAAATCTTTAAACAATTTCTGTTAGGAATTGCGGTACTCCGATTCTGGGCAAAAGTGGCCCACAAGTTTTCTTAAATCACGTAGACAAAGTTCTTATTCCTCATCTCATTTGGCGCTGTAACCGCCTAAGCGATTTTGGCCGAGTTCAGCAAAGCACGCCAGTCGTTTCTCCTCTGTGCCAACTGACGCCAATTAGAAACGCCAAGTGAAGCCAAGTGCTTCTCCACTTGATCATTCCATAGCAATTTAGTCCTCCATTTTCCTCTGCTACCACTAGCGGGTTGCGAGTTGAATAGTTTCAGCGCTGGAGCTCCGATGTCCAATCGAACGAAATGGCCAAGCCAGCGGAGCCGCTGTTATTCAACTCACTGCACTATGTCCATGTCGTTGTAAAGCTCATACAGCTTACCAAATTTGTACCCTAGCCATTGTCGGTAGCTCAAAAATCGCATTCGGCGACCCAACTTACACATTTTATAGTGGTCTTATAGATCTCGTCAGATGGGATCGTGATGTCAGAAAAAATAAAATTAGCAATAGTTTTTTGTACCTGATTTTTATTGATACAGGATACTAAACATAACAGCTGAAAATATTAGTTTCTTAGAAGGAAATAACCCTTAGGAGCTTATATACTTAAAGAAAAACTAATTATTCCTATTTCAAATTTTTTTAGCGGGCATTATTTGACATTTTACAGATTTCACTAAAACTTTGATCTACTGAGGTGACACGTAACTTCTCCTTCTATTACAAATACTAAAGAAGTGAATTTTTTAATTTTCTAATTTATATTTCATATACGTTTTATACGAATAACTCACCACTGTTCTTACCAGATTGCAAACAGCTGATTTCAGGGAGAACCTTTATCACAGTTAGAAGAAGTACTTACATGCCTATGTATGTGCACTCATTTGTGAACGTGTGTTAGTACAAAGTCGCTTAATAAGCTTCTTCGGTTAATCAAGGGGTGCAAATAGAGAGACCATTTCAAAATGAGAGAGAATAATGTACAAGAAAGTACTACAAATACATGAACATACTTTAGGGGGAATACAAATAAAGATTATTGCCAGCCGATGACAGTTACATGGTTTTAAAATTGTGAGTACAATTAAAAATATGTTTAGATAATTAAATTAATTAATTAAGAGTTTTCGAATATTCCGGTTAAAAGTTGAACAGCTGATTTAACTACATCGATAAATTATGAATGTACTTTGTTACTAAAGAAGTAATACAATAATTATGTGAACATGAAAATGTTGAACTTAAGATACGACTTTATGCTAAACATGATAGCAATGCCGAAAACTGTCAAGCCTCTCATTAATCTACATACATATGTACTAATCCAAGAGATAGTCTCAATGTAAAGCACTCTCAAAATGTTGTGTCGCATGCAGGGTTGCCACTGGCGAAAAAAATACTTACCATCCAATTCAAAAAAAAACTACCAAATTTGGAAAATATCTACCAATAACTTTTTTTTTTAGTTATTTCAGTAAAAACTATAATCTTCTAAATTTCGAACTTTCTAGTGTGAATTTTTTGGTTATGCAGTTTTATCGTCCATGGAATTTTAGTTTAACCAACAATGTGGAGCTAAAAATCACCGTTAAAAATTTCCGCAGGTCTTTTGTGTTTTTTTTTTCATTTGACAATTGCTATTTATAAAAACCGGCGTTGAGTTATTTTATTTTTTTATGAATAATCATAGTGTGTAATTACATACCTGCCCTTTTTTCTTTCTATTTAAAGAAACATTTGAAATATTTAGGCAATCAAAAGCTGCCAGGATTCCAGTAAAATGAGTTTTGAATGAAGCACGATATGTTCGCCGTTTATCAACATACATGCATGTATATGTGTGTATATGTATATAAAATGTGTGCATTAATGCGCTCGAGAATTAATGCAATAACGTAGACAGCACTTTTGTAAAGAAATATAATATACAGCTAACTACGAAAAATAAAGCGGGAACTATATATACCTTTATTTGTTTTTCAAAAAAAAAAACACTTTCTACCAAAATTAGAAAATATTTACCTTTTTACCAGCCCAAATTTTTTTACCAATTTTGATAATAATTTCAAGCTGGCAACACTGGTCCCATGCACTATAATAACAACAAATTTCCAAAGATAAAGATAAAGAGCGAATGTTGAGCAAAAAATTAAACGAAGTCGCTTGAAAAGAAGGTTAAAACGCACACATGCAGGGGCAGCAGCATGACCGTGAGTGAATTCAGTGTAGAATTTGCAGTCGCCTGAAAATGTTGTGCACCGGAAGTTGAACAGCGGATGCCGAATGGCCGCCGGTGAATGTGTAACACAGAAAATCTTTGCATAATCAAAATTGAAAATTTTACTCCTTGTACAAGTATAATCCAATGGAGCAATCGCTTGCATATCCATGCAAAAGTTTTTAACAAGTGCAAGTTATTTAGTGAATACATTTGTTAAATATAAATGAAACATTTTTAAACATATTTTTGAGTGTTATAAATTTAGGCGATTGAGCAAGAAAAATTTTGCAGAAGCTGTGCACACCAGCGATTGATAATTTCCCTCCCCACTGTTGGATGTTGTTACTGTTACGAAATATAACAAAAGTGAGCGAAAGAGCTAGTGAGAATTTTCCACATGTAAACAACAGACTTACGCACCGAGTTACTGAATAACGATAATCAGACTAACTGGCTGACATATATACAGCTGGAGTGAATTGAGTGCGTTTCAGTTTGTTTGAGGAAGAATATAAGGGGCAAACAACAACAAACAGCAAAGCAAGAAAAAACCACAGCAAATAAATAGACAACATGCCAGTGCTTTTAATTCATTGAAAATTCTGCTGAAAGGCGATAGTGGCAGCAGAAGAGAAACACATTGCACGCGTTATCAGATGCAAGCGAAACAACAGAAAAAATAAGAAAAGGTATCGAAAAAAAAAATACAAATACTAAGTAGTGCGTCCGCTAAAAGCGACTGCTTGTCAACGGCGCACAGTGTGCTTCGTCGGAAGCAATATTTTGATATGAAACAAAATGGATTTGACAGTTTTTTTTATTTCCTTCCGTGGAAAAATACTGCCATTGACCCACAATTACTTCTTAACCTTAAAAAAATTGGTCAAAAATTGTGTTTTTCTAAAAAAAAAACATGCAAAATCCACCTTATTTAAAAAAAAAAAACATTTTTTTGTATTTTTTATTATACTACTATTATAGATTTTGCGACGAGAAACACGATTCCACTGTTTAAAAAACGAAAAAAAACTCAACCGTCAATTTTAAAAATACGTTATATATTGAATTTTTTATGATTTGCATGCAGCTGTGCAGCCGTCAAGATCTTTAGTTTGAGCCAAGGTAGAAGTCACTAGGTCCGTTGAAAGCCAAATTTTAGCGATTCTGAAGAACTTCGAAATTTCATCCGACTTTTTAGCATTTTTTTCTTCTAATTTCAGAGTAAAAACTCGTACAGCAAATTCGAAGTTTAGTTTAAAATTGTTATAACTTGGCTCTAAGAGGGCATAAAGATTTCCACCGTGGCTCAAATTAAAGATCTTGAATAGTACTACAGCGTACTTGTTATTCGAGTGAGAAGGATGCACTCAAAAAAGCATGTCTTAAATCCAGGGTTCGTATTTGCACACACATGTGCAGCACATCCTAACATTTTACGCTCACACACGTGTGCTGTGCATATAAAAAATAAAAAACTTGCTCACATCACATGTGTGTGCCGTTTGGTAAAAAGCACGGGCACATGTGTGTAATTTATTTTTATTAATATAAAGCACACGCACATGTGTGTGCTTTGCGTAGAGGAAATTATACACTTCGAATTCTAACTCAAATCTTAAAATAATTTTTTAATATGTTTTCTGTCATATAAAAAACAAACAACATCTCACTTTTTATTGAATTGTCTTTCAAAAAATAACGTTTAATAAACAAATTCTTTTAAGCCCAGCAAACATTTGGAGTCATAAATGAGTCTTTAAGGAGTCCTATTTCGGAGCTATTACGCTCATAATGAGCTCATTTAAGAGCCCGATATGAGTGTGTTTCCCTTCCTACGAATGTCGACTTATATGAGCTTAACTTCATACATCAAATGAGCCTCAATATGAGTCATATTGGACTCTTATTGGCCTCATATACGGCTCATTTTAGACTCTTTTAAAACAAGTTTTGGCCTCATATATGACTCTTTTTGAGACCCTTATCGGCCTCATAAATTGCTACATTCGGACTCTTATTTTAGGTTGCTCTTTGAGTCTTATTCAACTCACTATATTTGCAAAGGCATTCCGCAAAAAGTCCTTGCAAATAACATACATACATACTTACATGCATATACACATTCCAACATGCATTCAATAGCAGCAGCTGAAGCTAAATTTTGTTCATTTTTTGTTTTCTAATTATTTTCAATTTCTGTATAAACAAGTTTAGATATAAATTTCAAATCTTTATTGTTTTTATATTGGCACAAGGTGCTGGCTCATAACTTGGCTCATATATGAATCCTAAAAGATTCATATAAGAGTAAAAAANAAACATACGATTTTTTTCGGAACAAATGCGGGAGATTTTGCATGTTTTTTTCGAAGAACACAATTTTTGACCAATTTTTTTTTTAAGGCCAAGGAGTAGTTGCGGGTCAATGGCAGTATTTTTTACTGAAAGGGTATCACATTAGCTTTAATAACTATTTGGTTTCATATCCAAATATTACTTCTGTCGAAAGCGCTACGATTAATTCGCATGGAGTGTTCAAAACGCACACTGTGCGGCGGTCGCAGACAAGTGTACACACTTACATACATACATACGCATGTATAATAATGTTGACAGCNAATTTTTTTTTTAAGGCCAAGGAGTAGTTGCGGGTCAATGGCAGTATTTTTTACTGAAAGGGTATCACATTAGCTTTAATAACTATTTGGTTTCATATCCAAATATTACTTCTGTCGAAAGCGCTACGATTAATTCGCATGGAGTGTTCAAAACGCACACTGTGCGGCGGTCGCAGACAAGTGTACACACTTACATACATACATACGCATGTATAATAATGTTGACAGCAGTGCAATAAAATAAATAAATAATGAAATTTAAATATTAAAACAACAAATGTGTTGAAACAAGAGTATAGTGTATTGAACAAAACAAACGAAATTGTTGTGGAAATAAATTGCAAATCGTAGGCAGTGAATAATTTAAGGAAGTACATACAGAATGTATGTGAAAAGTTGTAGAAAAAAGTTCGAATATACATACATATGTATGTAGAGCATTATACAGTATAACACAAGATAACACTCCGAGATAGCGTTTTTTCTTTATTATTTTGAAGTTTAAAGAGAAAACTGAATTTTTGAAGAAGAAGTTTTAAAAAAACAGCAAGCAAGTATTTTGATTTAACTTAATAACACTAAAGGTAAGTTAATAAATTAATTATTTACTTGTTTTATATTGAACAAGCAAATTTCCGGCGTTCTTATCGACAACTCAAAAGCACTTTTGTTTTGGCCAGTAGTAGAAGTAAAAATTCCAGTTTAGATTGATACCATTGGAGAGCAGAATCGTATCTCACAAAGGCCAAAATGAGTAGCGCTTTAATGCTTCGAAACACATTGAAAACGACGTGCTAGCGACCAAAGCTGGGTCATTCCATGTAAAAGAGGAAAGGTTGTCGTTGTTCCGATGACGTAGTTATAATCTACAACTGATCACATTCTGGAGTAAAATGTCCCACCAGTCACAATGGAATGGTCCAGCTGTCAAATTATTTCAATTAATAATTAAAACAGAAAAAATGTCGCCGACAATTGTGGTTTTGAAATTTTCTAAAAAAAACCGACAATTGACGCACCTATCAATTTCGTGAAGTAGGCCCCTGAATAAGTTAACATCTTCAAGCCGAAAGAACCCGTTATTGACAGCAACGAATTTGTATACAAATTTTATTAAGTATTTTGAATACATGGGTAGAATTTTGAAAAACTGTTAATGAAAATAGTAAAAATTAAAAGTCTTCCAGCGTTTTAGGATATTCTATGGGTACAGATTTAGTGATACATTTTTTTTTTCGTCAAAAGCGCGATTTTAGGGAGTATTTTCACGAATGACGCTGCTTTGAGTCGAAATATTTTCACAGTTTAAAAAGGGAAATTCGATATTGTTTTGTATGGATCGCGAGGCAGTCTTTTGTACCACACTTGTATTTAGTGATAGAACTTTTTAGAAAAGTATCGATACTTATTAGAGTATTTTAATGAAGCATCGATGCCAGTAGTTCGTTTGCCAAATATTTTGGAATTTTTAACCGAGCCCAATGGTGAAATGACCGCTACCTGTTCTATGTTGCATAAAAATTTCATAGCTGTACCAATTACTGGTAGCTCCTTACAAAAATATGTCATAATTTTTACTAGGAGAATATATATACTTAATTCAAAACTTTAAGGTCATTTTTCCCGTGTTTTTGATTTTTTGAGCTATGACAGTGTTTAAGGCATTCATATTGGAATTCGAAGATCATTTTCGAACGTTCGCCTCAATGTTTTTGGGTAATTATTAACATTTTTTAATGTAATTGAAAAAAGGAAATTTGATATGTAACTTTAAAAATTTTAAAAAAGGTTTTTAACACGTCGATACATTTTGGTATTAGCGATACTCACTCAATATTACTCAGCACTCATGAAAAGTATCGATATTCTGTACTCAGTACTTACTTATAACCTAACTGATACGAAAATTTGTATGTACATAGTTTGCACTATGTCGATTTTATTTCAAACAAAAATGGGCATCTAAATGTCTTAAAGTAAATTTAGAATCAGCAGGTTATATTTTCATATTTTCGCCCAAGGATTTAATTTTTGATTGTTTGATTGATAAGTAATTGTGCAATTCACGATTTCTATGTATATAAATATTTGTTTTGTGGTTTTCGTGTATATTCTCAAATAAGGTTTCAAACTAAGTTAATTTGCAACAAAGGGTAAACATAAACCGAGCATACTTGTGTATACACATTAGGGTGGTCCTTAAAAAATCAAATAAACGAATGAAAAAATTAGAATACACTTTTTTAAATCAAATACCCAAAATCGATACTAGCATAGTCAAAGATATTTTTGGTTCCGATTGGAGTCGGTTAAGCCGTCTTCATAGGTTAATTTTAAGTTTGACCCCTGTGCGACACGCCTTAATCGACTTCAATCGTGACCAAAATTTATACAAGATATCTTCGCCTGTGGTATTATCGATTTTGGGTATTAGATAAAACAAACTTAATGCACATTTTTTGAGTCGCCGTAGAGGAGTCTGAACTTTGTAAAAATTTGTTTCCTACATTTAAGGACCCCCCTAATATACATACATACACATACATGTGTATCCTACAATGTGCTTCCTTTATTACTTATACATGCATAATTCTGCACTACTTATTTACTTCGCTGGTGACGGTATAATTGGCCCAACCAACGTCAGCAATAGTTTGGCTTACGGATCATTTGCGTAACAACTACTTTGTTTGCAACTGTCATTAGCAATATTTTTTCCGCACTCTACTACAATGCTGATAGTTTAACTTAACATTTTCATTTTTTTCTCCTCTGTAAAACATCACATAATTTATACAGTTATTTTCGTTTGCTTTTGTTTTAACAAATATACATACATACACACACCCGCATTTCTACACATGACTGCTAGTGCGTTTACTCTTATTTGTTTATTTAGATTTGCGTGACTGTCGCGTTATCACGTAATCACGCGCATATGCAACAGCACTACCAACAAACCACCCACTGAGTTGAATTTATAGTCGACTTGATTAGAGTGGCATTCGTGTGGCGGTTATTCTAACGACGGCCTCTTAAGTATTTCCAAAGTATAAGTATGTATCTTCTTCGCTTTCGGTTAATTCTTTATGAGAAGAAGAAAGAAATGCAAAAAAAAAAACAAACTGAGTAACTATTTTCTTTAAATGTTTTCGCGTTGTGAATGCTCCCTCTTGCCGGTCTTTTAGGTATCCCGTGCATCGTTCCCTAGGCTACTTAGCATTTTAGCAGCGTGATTTTATCGAACATTTTCTCTCGTCTATCCGTTCGTCAGCCTTAGTGCTTGCACCATTATTGCTGTTGTTTTTCTTTGAATTTTTATTATTCTCTTTTGAGCTTGTCTGCTAGCTACATTCCAGTGTCGTATTTCAGCCAGATATAGACATTCATATAACTTCCCTGCAGGAAACATAACTAACTATGTATAAATTAATTTGAAGTTGATTAGGAAGGAACTTAAGGTCGCTATTAAGGGCGCGAAATATTAAGGGTGGTTACTTCGGCATTACATGTCGACTAACTTTTAACGAATTACTCTTGGACAAGAAATATCAATAAGAAAAAAATATATGTATTTCTGCAATTATTTAATTGTTAATTTATTTAACATTTATACTTGTTTATTTATTTCCTTTTCCTTTATTTAATATTACATAGTCGAATGCCGTAAGATATAACTTAAAAATGATAAAAGATGATTTCGATCTGCATTGTATCTGTTCTGAATTAGAAAAAGTATTTGTGAAGTGCAGAAAAAAGATGTATTCAAAGTAAATTTCTTATGAGTATATTTAAATAGAAACTTGTTTAACTGCCAGTTTCACAAACGCAATTTAAGTGCAAGTTTTTTTCTTTTCTTAAGTTCATAAAAAAAATTATTTTTCACATAAATTTCTTTTGTGAAACTGGCTACAAGGAAAACAAACTCCCGATTACTTTTACTAGTTTTAAGTTAGCTTTTTTTTAGTTAACGAAAAGTTACATCTTTCATCGTAATCTCGCAAACAGCTAACTGCAAGTGGGTTATTTTTTTCAATTGATAATTTTTTCTGCAGGGTTACATGCACATACATACATACAAATCCGCAATGTACACAAACATTTATGTTATGTAAATTTTTGGGGGGCACTGATATAAAAAAGTTTTCAGTGCTAAGGTGTTAAGGTTTTGCTAAAAAAAAGTTCAGTGAGTGTGTAAGCATTAACGCTAAAGGAAGAGAAGAGTGAAAGCAGTATAAAAGTTTTGACGATTAGCTCCACGTGATTGCGCCTCCTTGAAAGCGATTGAATATGAAATTTGTATTTGACTCTGAAATTAAAGCACTCTACCTGTAGGCATATCGGGTGTTTTTATTATTAATCATCAATGTAACGAATGTCTGAAATGGTTCATCTCAGTTCTGAGTCTCAATAACACTGGTTCTGTATTCTGTTGTTTTTTTTTAGGTCAGATCATTTTCCAAAGATATTTTCATTTTTAGTTTGCACTGCAAATGAAGAAAAATTCAAACTTTTACATGGAAAATGTTACTCATACGCCATGTAGTAGTGTGTATGATGAAGGCCATGTACAATATTTCCTGCTCCTATTTCAAAGAAGAAAGTATTGTACATTTTTATTTGGCCATTCAAAAATTTTATATTTATAAATCGATTTTCACCGTTAGTCGCTTTTTTTGGTAAAAGCACAGGCTTTAATACAAAGGAAAACCGTTTCAATAGATTTATTTATTTATTCTTTAATTTTTTCCCTGTTAAACTTTGAATATTTTTCATATAAATATCCTGATATGGAAAAACGTTCCATAATATAAAACCCAAAACTAAGTTTACGTGTCTCAGCGTTTTTTTGTGTCATTTCAAAACTTGAGATGTGCATTACAGTGTAATAAATATGTCACATTTATCATATTACAAGTAAACATTTCATGGAATTTTTGTGATGTAAATAAAAATTTTTTTAAAACAATGATACCGAACTCTGAATTTTTTTTATTTAGATATTCATATTTTAAGGACCACCTTAGTGTATATCTCAAAATTTACATTACCAAGCTTGCAAAATTTCGTATACTGCTTTAAGCTGAATTTTCATTATTACGGATATGCGAATAAATTACGGCTATTGCCCATGTAAAAAAAATTTATTTGGCGTACTGTGAGAAAACTATTTCTTTTTATACACCTCACGTTTATAGTTAATTTCCACCTTAGCCTTAACTGCAGTTTATACCTATTGGAAAAAGTAGATTACAACTGAAAGGATTGTTCAGAAGGTTGTCAGAGCAATACCCTTAGTTTCTGGCACCTAATAACAACTTTGGAAGAAAGTAGGTACTCCATTCGATTTCCTACAAGGGAACAATGGAGAGGTTCAGACACTCTTTTGGGAGGCTCGGTGAAAACTACTATGGTCATCATAGGCATCATCGACGATCCATTGTGTACATCGTGTTTGGAGGATAAGAATAGTAGTATCTTGGCCTTCAGTACATATTGTTTTTTGGTTTTTCCGGCCACAGCAATTCCATTTCATTCCATTCCGTAAAGGCATGCAGGACACATGCAGANTTTTTTTTTTTTGGTTTTTCCGGCCACAGCAATTCCATTCCATTCCATTCCGTAAAGGCATGCAGGAGACATGCAGGCGTAGTCAAGAGTTTGTTTTCTAAAAAAAAGTATCTATTTAAATATCTTGAAACATAAATTACTTTAAATATACTTTTTTTGCACTTCACAGCCGCTTTTGCGAATGTAGGACAAATAAAATGAAGATCGAAATTTTGTATTATCATTTTGATATTATGTCTAAGGGAATTCGAATATGCAGCAGAATAGCAAATAGATTACGAATACGTAATTTTAAATAAAGTAAATAAATCAACATATATAAATCAAAAAAAAAAAATCACCTTAATTATTTCCTATATATTCCGGTTCTCACTTTTTTGCGGCCACCGCCCTTCAAGAGCAGTTATTTTCGGGCGAAGAAAATAGGCAATTGAAAATGTATAGATAACTGACGGCTGGGTAGTTAAAAATTAGCTACAAACTAGGATGATTTCCTGAAAGGTTATCAGCGTGTGCTTATTAAGGCGTACCGTAACAATTATTTTTATTTAAGGCACTGAAAACTTGAAAAAAGGCAAAATGAGCTTTCAAAAAAGCAAAAAAGGCATTTACTTTTTAATTTTGAAATATACATACCTTTAGTACAATGTCAATAATGTATGTATGTCCAATGAAATATATAACAAAATAAATTTAGTGGTAAAAAAATAAAAATTATAACTGCAACACTTTTTGATGTAATTGAATTTTAGTTATTTTTTTTATAAAAATATAGTTCATTCTTTAGTAAAACCCGTGGAAATCTAGTTTTCCACCTTTTTGCAATATTCAAAATCTTTCGGAAAAATTTCGAGCTTTTTTAAAAATTCTTGAAAAATCCACCATAATTTTTAGCCATTTGAAATTTGTACTTTATTCTATTCGAATTCAATGGGCTACAAAACTATATACTCAGAATGTTTCTTGGACATCTAGTTAAAAAATCTCCAATTTATAAAGTAGAAACCAATTAATTTTCCTGCTGGCATAGCTTATGCTATGTTGCATACATTTCGAAGGACGTCACAAGCAAGCAGTTTGTGTTTCTTACTTGCTGAAATAGTGGTTAAAACAATTCATTTATGAGCAAACTTGTGTTTTAACTAACTAATACTTATATTTAAGTGGCTGTGCCATTGAAAGTTGGAAACAGTGGGTAAGTTGGTGTTATTTGTCTGATGTGCTTGTGACAAAAGTAAATGTTAGACTTTTTGTTGGTAAAATAGTAAATTCCTAAGCTAAGCAAAACTAATAGAAAGTTACATAATCTGGAACAAAAAATAAAAAATCCGCATCTCCTTACACACACAATTTGACGTAATTGCATACAAATTAGTAGTTACAATGTGTTAGAATTTTTGCCTAAAGTGCTCAGCAATGTCTTGTAGGGACATTTTGGAGGTTAAGAACAAGTATGTGTGAGTTAACCTTACCGCATGATAATTAATTAATTGCTTTTAGAATTGCCCCATCGTCAGTACCTTTCCGCAGGCTAAAATTGTATGCGCCTATTCATTATTGAGTTTCCGTAGTAAGTACATATGTATGTACATTTGTTTGGTCGCACACAGATTGCATGCACGAAGTGCCCTTTTAAATTGCCATTACAAGTTCATGGCACAACCATGCGTGGTCTATTGAAGCATTCACCCACTAAATGGTATCAACTCACGCAAGCAGGCAGCCCTTACCTTTTTCATAAAACTCTTTAAATCACATAAATAATATAATAATACAGATTGGCGCTTACACTACACTTATGTTAGTGTTTGGCCGAGTTATCACACAAAGGGACGACTCGTTGTGTAAATCGGACTATCTCCGCGGCACTTCACATATAAGTTAACTTAAGTTAAGATGGCCTATTTTATTAAAGCTGAAATCGAAATGTGCATTTCAAAGTAAGTGCGCCTGGGCCACACTGGGGAAGTGAAGCTTAAGTTACATATCTATTTTGTTTCATAACCAATACACACATATAAATATACATACATTTGATTTTGCTTAAGGCTATATTTTTTGTCTTTTTTCTATCTAGATCCCATCCAACAAAATATCGATATCAAAGCAAAATCGTTGACAAATTCGATAAAAATTTCGATAGCAAAATCGATACAAATATTGGTAGCAAAATCGATTAGAAAATCTATAAAAATATATATAGCGAAGTCGATAAAAATATCGATAAAAAAACCACAACAAAATCAATAAAAAATATGGATAACGAAATCGATAAATAATCGATAACAAAATCGGTAAATGATCGAAAATAAAATCTATTAAATATAAATAATAAAAAAGATGACAAATTAGATTGAAATCTCGATAGCAAAATCGATAATAATATTGGTAACAAAATCGATTAGAAAATCGATAACAAAATTTATAAAAACATCGATAACAAAATATAGAAAATCGATAACAAAATTTATAAAAACATCGATAACAAAATCGATAAATAATCAATAACAAAAATCGATTAGAAAATTTATAACAAAATCGATAAATAGACGATAGCGAAATCGATAAATAATCGATGATAAAATCGATAACAATATCAAAAATTAACGAACACAAAATCTATGTATAACAATGTCGATAGAAACTTCGATAACAAAATCGATAAAAAACCGATGGAGAAAGTTTTAGTTAAATTAATAACATACACTCAAAAAGCGCTTGTTTCCGTCCCAACCATTTCCGTTGCACCATTTCTGTGTGCAATTTCCGTTGAATTTGCCAATTTACTCCCAACCCACCAACCGCCGCTAAAGAAGTTTAACTTCAAAAGCACACATAGTTCACGGCTTTTAAAAGAATGGGGATTGAATTTTAAAATTTTCTCTTTTCGAATGTGAATTGGCCAGCAAATGAGCTTCTGAAAATCACTTGGCAGAAGTTCTAAGCCGATGACACTGTGAAGCCACTCGAAAAATGGCAATAAAGAAAAAGAAAAAAAAAAAATTACCCAAAAATCCGCGCAGATTTTTTATATTATCCAATATCTAACAAATATAATAAAACTGTTTTTTCTCTGGCATCAGGCTTTGAAATTTCGAAGATATGATTAAATCAAAAATTACTTAAAAATTTAGTGAATTGTAGATTAAAAACATGGGTACTAAATGAAAGAGAAAATAGTAAAGTATGGTGTAATTTTTTATACATAAATATGTATCTATTGTAAACTTTCTATGATATTAAAGGATAAGATTATTAACAGGACATTTTCAATACTTAATTATTCTAGTGCACCAAAAAAATCCAACTTTTTCAAATCTATAGAATTTTTACTTTTATTTGATACCTATATTGTTATTTACATTATACTGAATGTTTTAAATTAAAATTTATTGTACTAAGCACATCTTTGAAATTGCACAGTCCTTAAAAAAAGTCTGAGGTCAGGGAGAAAAAATTAAAACACAGTTTTACTATACATATTTGGCCCCTAGTCGCACGGTGTAGTCTAGCCAACCATGCATGCAGTCTATGATATCACCTTAACCCGTAGTGGTCGCACCTCCAAAAAATAGCGTAATGGTAACACGGGTCTAGTGGATCCCAAGCAAATATACTGGTTCTATTTCATGTATCGACTCGAATCTTGTGCAATGCTCAGATTAAACACTTTTTCTTAGTAATATGATACAATTTGTACCAACTTTTAAATTATATCTCCACATAAATAAAAAAAAAATTGAATTATTGAAATTGATGAGTATAAAATATTGGAGAAGTATATATTTTTTTTATGTGCTACCTAAAAATGTGTACCTCTAAATACTTTTTAAAATAAATGTATTACATAGGGACGGAAAATAATAATTATTTTTATAATGATTACCTTCCAGGTACTACATTAATCGCGTCCACCACAATCGACGCACAATGTATATATCGTCGCTTGGCGCGCAATACCACGTCTGTATACGATAGTCCGAAAATTTCACAAAAGTGGAAATAAACTTATTTTCTTCTAAACTGTTGAATGGTTTTTAAACTGAACTTATTAAATATGAGCTTCAACTAAAATTGTTGACCATTAAATTTGTGAAGTAGGCAAGCGTTGAGACAGGGTACCGAAAATAATTTTTTTTCTCAGCCACCTCATACGTGGTATTGCATTTGGCGAATACGAGGTATTGCGCGCCAAGCGACGATATACATATATCCTCATATGTACGTACATACATACATTAGATTAAGTAGAGGTATGCACTGCGACCAAATGATCTATTGTGCCCCATACATACATACATAGAGAAAGAAAAGCTAGACAGAGTAATTTGATATGCACACATTAGTATAATAAAGAACATATCGTCGCCTGAAATGAAAAAAGACGTAACAACATCGTAACTGAAATGGAAAAAGTCGGGACTAATTTTTTTTTGCTTTAAATAATGCGAGAGTTGTTATTCGACGAATTTTGAATTTTTTTTTAGTTATGACTTTTTGAATTTCAGCGACGATGTTTGTTAGATACATAAATAGGAACGTACGAGTGTAAACTGAAACCTACGCCACTCAGCGTTACCTGAGAAGTATTGACGTAACATCAACTACGTCAGAAAGCTGAAATGGTCAACATTGTGTACAAGTGCGCCATTGGAAAAGAAAATAATGAATGAGCAAAACCTGATTCAGAAAAAGCAGACACATTTGCACGCTACCGAACAGCGGTATTCATAACTCATAATATCGAACTGTCACACCACACAAAAATTCACTAAGACAAGTCCCTGGATATATTTACCTCAGAAAGCATTACTTTTCTGCCTCGATAGGCTTTCTACCGACCCAGTGGAAAGTTTTACAAATGAAAATAATGTTCAAACACGGAAAAGCGCAGATAAAGTTAAATCATACAGACTACAAAGTCATGGAAATGTTTTTACTTAAAAGACTACTTCCAATTATAGATGAGAAAACAATTGTATTTAATCACCAATTTGGCTTCCGAAAAGGACACAGTGCAATTGAACAAGTTCACAAACCCATCCGTGTAGACCGGCTGACGCCACACTTGCTTTCCCAATGAACTGATAAAATACGGTCTGCGGACCACTGGAGCCCATGTGGCCATTACGGGTTAATATAAGTTTCACGGCAGTTACAACTGTTTATACATTACTACTACTATACTCGTACTTACCAGTGCACTTATTAATATCGTACATACATATGTAAGTACGCATGGGAATCGATTTATTTAACAAAGAGTCCTTAAGTTCTGCTTACTTCTTACGTAATTCGAGCGTTCTTTTTTCTCTTTTGATTGCGTAACCGAATTTTTATTGTATGTTTTTTTGTTTTTACTTTACTTTTGTGGTTACGTTCACTACCTGCGTTTCGTTTTCTATAGTTCATAGAGTAAGTTCATTTGACTTCTTCTGTGAGCCGTATATGCTATGCTGCTTTGCTTTAGTGAAGTAAATATTGCAACACCTGCGCTATACGAATGTGGTTAGTTTAATAGAAAGTGGCAAGGTTAAATAAACAATTTCAACGGTTAGGAGACCCGCGAAATGTGATTTCTTTACATATCGAATAAGTTTGCTAGATTGAAATAGGAGACTTCAGATATTTTTATACTCGAATGCACTTAACCTTGAAATATTTATTATTACCCTTTCTGTTCAAAAGTTTTATTTAAAATTAACAAATCAAAGGTCCAGATGAATCACCCCTTATTTGATATCGATTATGCATTAAGATGAAATATTTTCTTGCATAAACAAACTAAGTATAATAAAGAATTAACAAATTTTATAGATGGCAGAATTGCTAATCTCCTTATGGAAAAACATAAGTCTTTCGAAAGATTATGGTGAGTTGGAATTTAGTTGCCAGAATTGTCCTGTAAATACCCATGTATGTATCAAACTTTGTGTAACTAAATTTAATTGCCGAAACTGGACCCTTAAACCCATTAAAAAGTAGCAAAAATCTCAATCAACTTTTCCTTAAACTTATTTTTGAAACCGAAAACATCAACATAAATCTATTTTAATCACCATTTCTTGCTGAATTGTTAGATAAGTAATATTAAGCTTTAAGTTTGAAATTTTCCTTTGTCAAAAATTGAAAAGAAAAAGTTTTGNCATATGTACATGTATTCGAATATTTGTCCTTAATTCCAAATAAGAACGTACATTTGCTTTCTTATGAAGCACAAATTAGTTATAATGCTATTTGTCCAGCTCAACATGGAAACACTTCCGTTTGTAATGGCGGCCACGCATACATATGTATGTACATTCATACAATTGTACATGCTCAGTCCTTGCGACCACATTTTTCAGCGTTCGCCCACATTAAAGCAAACCCTTTTCGCATTTATTTAGCTATATCTTGCTGCCTCCATGCCTGCCAGGTTTTATTTACAAGTCCCGGTGAACTATTATTTTAGCAACTATATTGAATATAAGAAGTTATGCTCTTACTTACGCCTACCGAATAGCATAGAAAAACAAAAAAAAAAAAAACGAACATGTGTGCTTTGACTGATTTTTATTTGCTTGCTTTTATTGCTTGTCTCAACAGCTGTAGCCTTAAAGCCCTTACAACTTACTTTTGCTATTCGTTCTTTCGGCTTTGCTTCATTTCATCGCCGTAGTCATTGAAATGCACTAATTTGGGTCGAATATTTTTGCGCCTTCAAGTTCCTCCAATCACTTTCAATTCCCCTTTGAATGAGACGAGTGCTTCGAAATACTAGTTTAGAGTTAAACATAGTATTTTAGTGAGGTAACTTAAGCCTTAACTGCTTAGTGAGTTGATGGTGATGTTGAATGCGCAGCGTGGTTTGCCGATTAAGTGCTTTAGTTTAAATGTTGAGGGCAGTTTAGTAAATAAAATTTGCATAATGTATGTATAAGTAAAGTCAAAAGAGTCGAAGAGTAGAGTCGTAAAGGGAGAGTTTAATGGTTAATGGTATCATTTCACACAAAACGGTGTTCGCCATACTTTGGCTGTACTTTCCTTTTCCATTGACATTGATACTTCAGTCAAACTGTTTGTTTATGTATGTATGTATATAACTGGGAAGTCCAAAATCCCAGGGCCGTCAGACCTACATACATATGTTATTTTCGAAGTAAACAAATTTAGGGAATAAGTAGTGTCATATGCATTTAAGAATGTATGTACATATATATACATATGTGCCTACTTGGGTAGATTATTATAATTTTTTGTATAATGGGCGTGGCGTCGCCCACTTATTATTACAACTATGTGCATCTCGGTAACCACTTTATCGATTTCTATCAAAACTGATTCAATTAAGTCTAACTCAGCATATAATTGAAAACGTTTGAAATCGCGGAAACACCCCTGCTTATCATGCAAAGGTAGTTCAAAGAAAGTTGAAACGACGATATTTGATACCTGCGCCGAGTCATCTTGAGCGTTTATTTAACAATCCAGCGATACGAACTCAAAGGATTTTGGGAAATCCGTCAAGCATTCAAGGATAATTGTAACAGTATTATTAGGAATATTCAACACTGAAAGACACTCAAACTGAATATGAAACAAGCAATTTGTATGCAAAAAACAAAACCGACTTCAACTCTCATATAGAAATTTAAGAGTACCGATCATGATCCGAATATCGGATCTAAATAGTATGGGACCACCTCTGAGGTACCATCTTTCCTTAAAAAAAAGGAATTATAGAAGTCGGTTATGTCCAAAGGTATGTGGTAAAATACATAAACAAATAAAAAACAAACGAATTGACAACCTCCTTCTTTTTTTAAGTCGTTTTTTTTAAGTAAGTATTAATACAAACTCTCACTGTTAAATTTTAGTTTTTTCCTGTCCAATTAATTAAGTCAATTAGCGCATCGCATCGATACTTGGACGCATTTTTCTTCTTATATTTTTTTGTTATTTATTTAATTCCAGTTAGAAAACGATCAAAATTTTTGGCGCCTAAAAATTCTGTAAAACCCGCAATTATTCGCAAACAAAAGTTAATGTGATAAAGCTTTTTTGCTTTTGCTTTTTCTTTAAAAGCTTTTTTATGGACCTGTGGTATCAGCCTTTTCCCGCTAACAACGGATTTTGATTGGGTTATCCATGCAAACGAGGGATTGGACCTGAGGCAATCTGATATTCTTTACTTTAGTTAATTGAATTTCGCTTTCTCTTACTTCGTACATAAGTATATTATGCATTCATTTCGGTTTGGAAAATCCCGAACAACTGAAACCTAATATATTTACGCAAATTTGCAACTGACCCGTTCGAGGTGACATCAACGTTATATATATATATATAGCGTAGCCTTTGAGCTCCCCCTCAACTCGCACTGCCATGTCAAACGCCCTTTTTCGCTCGAACACACAAGTTAATGAGAAATTTACGTTTAGCCCAGCCGGTTTATAAATTAAGTAAATTGCACCCTAGACGTCCAAAATTAATTTCACATAAATTTCTTCTGGTCTTACATAATATAATGTAGTTTAGTATAACTTATAAAATCACATTTTTCAATTTCCTCTTACATCGACAAGTAAAAGATACCCCTGAGGTAAATATTTAAAATGCGTAACGTTTGAAGTTTCAAACGGCAGAGTATTGTAATTGATTTTCATGTTATTGCACAAAAACAAAATAAGTAGCTGAGTAGTGGATGAGCTGGGCGTACAACACTTTGTGGTTATTGCCGGCTGAATACTGTGGCTTCTTTAGCTTGTGTTTATTGTTTCGTTTACGAGTATTATTTTTTGTTTTACTTTGAAATGCGCTCCAATTTCAAAAAAAAATTATTACGACGCACAGTGGTTCCAAATCAATGAAAAGCCGGAAATTTCGATATTGTGTAAGCGGCTGAAAATTGGTGTAACGAAACATCATGCACTATCGAATATGTATTCGTATTATATATGTAGAAAAATTAAAATCGGCGCAAAATGGCTGGCCAAAGTTCTAAAGAAATATTGTATTACTATTTAAAACACAATTATAAATATTTTTTTTTTTTTTATCAATAACATTTTCTAGTCGTTCTATGTATAAAATCCAACAATGAAACTGAAATTAGTTTTTTAACCCATTATCTCCCAGAGATATCTTTTCTATATGGCGGCGGGGAGATAATAATTATCATGTAAAAAAAAACAGTTCATCGCAGTCGAAAAAAACACTGTAATAATTAGAATAGGTTTTAATTAATGCCACACAATTCAATTCATTATTTAAACTCAATAAGAAAAAAATATTGAAAATAGAGAAAATAAATTTGGAATTTGTTGAATTCTACCTTTTTATGAGCGCAACACTGCGTAATATAATAAATTAACATGAAATCTTTGTTTAACGCAAAACTTCAAACTAGAATTCTATTTTTTTTTGTTTCATTATTTTTAACATTTTTTTGCCTTCATTTTTTTGTATATTTTATTTACTTTTTTCATTCATAATTATTTATTTATTATTTTTAATTTATAATTATTTATATATTTTTCATTTATTAATTATTTTCATTCGATTTTCGCGAAGAAAAGCCTTGAATGTACTAAGTGTGTGCTCAACGTGAGTTGATACAGGTGGCGCCCAAATTAAATATAGAATGGGTATTAATGTGTATTTTTTTGTTTGATTTTGAGGGGAAAATCTCAAATCTTGAAATTACGCAAAATACACCAACGAACTTAAGATTGGGTCGTAGATAATTTCCTAAGACATTTTAATTTTTATGAAAAAAATATTAAAATTTTAACAGAGAAACAATAAAAAAATAACAGATTGGTGCTAAAGTCACTAACGGTGAAAATCGATGGGTAAATAAACAATTTGTGGATGGTCAAATGAAAATGTTACTCATACGCCATATTGTACATGGGCGTACTCGTATTTTTTCGTACATGGCGTATGGAAAAATTATTAAAAATCTACAACCCAAAATTAATTTTACGTGACTCAGCGTTTTTTGAGCCATTTTAGCGTCCTTACAGTGTAATAAAATCAAGTAGTAAAGTACTTTTAAACCATTTAGTTATATATAGTGGCTCAAACAAATGTTTTTCAAAATAAAAGTTTTTATATTTTTTATAGAAAATTGTTCATGTTTTAACCAAAACTACTAAGCAGCTGCATAAGAATATATGAATCAAAATTTCATTAAATTAATCAGAAATATCCATAACTAACAACAGAACAATTTCTGTGACCTTTACTGAAGAGCATATATCATATACAAAAATTAGAAAAAAAATACGAAAAACAGGATTTTTAAGTTTTCAGCTTTTTAAAAATTTTCTTCCGATCAGGACCACAGTGCGACGGTCGAAAACGCAGTGAAATTAACGACAAAATGAACGAAATCCTAATTAATCCTTTCATTTTCATTAAAATAAAGCGAAAGCTAGCGTAGCCCCCACATAGGGTTGGTGTGACGGCAATGTCGATGATGGCGTGAGCGTGGCTGAAGGCACGTCCGGTGAACGAGTGGGCGGGTGCGATAACGCCAAAGCTTTTAAGCGTACTGACATAACGACAAATTTACGCCTTTTTTTTAGTATTGGTAATGTTGAGCTTTAATTTAATTATGAGCGAAGAATGCTGGCGCAAGTAAGTTTGGTAGAGAAAAGGCTGCGGGCTGCTACTTTTGTTCGACTTAAACTTTACTTTCCACTTTCGCTTACTGCTTTCCATTCTTTGTATTATTTATTCGGCTTTTAACTCACCTCCTTCATTTGGTTTGTCTTTTAAATGCAAATTTGTAGTAATGTTATGCAAATTATAAATTACTTTTTAATTTATGCCAATTATTGCTGCCTTGGAAGGCGGATTTAAAGTATTTTTTGTAAGCAATTTAGGCGTCTATTATAAATAATTCTGAAGCTAAACCAAGCGGTGTAAGCAAACGCAAATTAACTTTACAAAGAACGGATGTGTAACTGGTTCGAGTAGCTGTGGGTGTGTTTAATGGTAAGAAAAATTAAATGATGTGTAGGAAGGATTATGGGAAAGTGCTTTTAACTTGCTTACTTTTCGTAAATTTTTACTGCTATTATATTAAGACTCAAGGCAGTGATTTGCTACTATCCAAAAACCGCTATTTAAAAAGTCATTTTGTGTCTTTGAATAATTCATTGTATGCTTCCTACTAAAAAATATTCGCTCTAAAGGCTTGCATCTTAATTCTCACTTAAGCTAAACTGAGACAAAAAAATCCTTATTACATGATGAATAACAGCCAGGGACACATTAATTATGTTCAGAGCTAAAACTGTGTCCTGGTGGATGTAAATAATGTAAATTTAATATTCTATTTAATACGCATGTACATACATACACAACAAAAACTATGACACGTTTTAGTGTTGATGTTAATGGTTTGCGGTTGATTTGTTTGCTTTTGGCGTTATTGGTCACACTGGATATCAAATATAAATAATTTACTTTTAAAACATACATATCTAAGTATGTATATGGGCAATCTAAAAAACAGGTAACCTGGTGTTTTTTAGCTTTATTTTCACTGTTGGAAACTATATCAAGCTGGT
>NW_016167047.1:12470-22464 GCF_001687245.7 Rhagoletis zephyria | reverse complement strand
AAAAAAAAAAAAAATGGTTTGAGTTGGGAGCATTTGCGGGAAAAGGCATACAAAACCGTCGACTTTATTACGTGCAAATGTGAAGAAATTAAATTTGAAGAAATTTCGTATGAAACTTAAAGACCTTTTGCTTCAATAGGTACATGTTTATGAAAAACGTTTAAAGACCTCACTACGATTGCCTCTCGCTTACATTTTCTACGCAAGAATTTGGAGTCTCAACGCAGCTGTAACTGCAAAGCTTTTAACCTAAGATCTCAATTTCGTAGGTGCTCTCAGAAAGGTTTCTTGAGTTAGAATAATGCTTCAACCGAATTCTGAAATATGGCGTTTTCGAACTGGCTGCTGAGATTGGTCGATCTTCCACTCAGGTGTCGATATGTAAAATAAGTAAAATAGATAGACCCAGTATTCGATTAATTGAACACCTAATATCTCGAAAACTAAAAAATCGCAAATTTTTTAAACCACAAATTCGAGTTTAATTATTCATGGAAATTTAATCAAGTTATTCGAAAAGATTCTTCGAGCCGATATGGATTAATAAAAAAAGTAATTTTGCTGCATTTTCGGATTCCAGCCTGCTTCGTAAGGGCCGCAGATAAAACCTGCGCCTTTAAATAGCCATCTGGGTGCAAAACTTAACAATATTCATTCTTAGTTCGTTTCNCTCTTTAAACACCACTTACTAGCCGAACTAGATGTTTCTAGTTTTTCGAGACCGCATTCTCATTCTTTTGGCCATTTACAATCCTTGAGAGCCTGTAACGTCATCAGTGGTTTCGCTTTTAGTTTCGGTATTTCATTTTTAAACCTTTCTTCTGCGACTGATTTGGAAAATCGGTGCTTATAGCGATGGTCTAAATAAGTGGATATAGCATTTGGGGCGTTCCATACCAAAAGGGACGGGGTTCATACTTCATGTGTTTGATTTGTTCCAAATTTTCAGGGTTGATGCATAACATAAATAATAAACAAATATGAAATTTGGGCTTGATTAATAAATTTTTAAAAAATTTATCGCACAAAAACAAAAAAAAATCGATTTAATAGTTTTTCAAATATCTCGAGAAAGGGAGGACGAAAAAATTTGAAAAAATAACACATACACACATCAAAATTCTCTATGAAAAGAAATATTTAAATTTTTTTTCTTGAAAAATTTTTAACATACAAATTTTTTGATAAAAAAATTAGTTTTTAAAAAGACGCCATCTCAAAAAAAATTTTAAAACTATCACAATGGTAGCTCTGAGTATTGCGTATGGTATTATAGGGTGCACTCTACAATAATTTGAGTTATGAATTTTTTTTACATCGAAGTTGAGTACATTAAAAATTTACATATTTTTTTAATTTTTTTAGGTTTTTTTTTGAGTATGCAGTCTTGTAGCCCATTAAATTTTATTATAATAAGTACTAGTTTTTAAGCAATTGCAAAACTGGCGCTAATAATTTCCTCTTAATTAAGGTCATTTTCCTATACTGCTTTTTTGCATCTGAATAAATCTTTTGCCATTTTAAGAGAGTTTAAAAAGTTGTCTAGTCCTTTTGTCTACAATTTCCTTTAGCGGGAGAAAAAATAAAGCCAAAGCAGCTGAGATGCCTCCTTCCAAACACTGGAGACCGGCATATGCCATGCATTTTTTTTTTAAATATATAACAGTGTAACTTATGATATGAGGCAATGGGCCTCATGCATAAAAAATTAGCTTAAACTCCGGCCCTGTCTTCAGTACAAATTTTTAAGCTTGTGCTCACTCCTTCAGCGCAAAAATTGAGTCAGATCTTAAGGTCGCTTTTCAAGTAAATATGAAACCCTATGTCCCATGCTCATATCCTGAAATCCAACATTCAAAGTATAATATCGAAGTTGGTCGGTTTTCGAGAGCGACGCATGATCTTGCTGTTTCTTCATTAAAATCTTAAATTCGTACAACATCAATTTGATTTTACCCAATATTTTCTTAATTGAATAAAAATATCTTATATATAAATTATGTACTTATGCTTTAATGTCTAAGAAGACATTATTCTTTGCACTCCCTGCTCTTAAAAACACTTTTTCTTTTACTCGTATGCACTTCTGATTCACATTACATTTACTTTCTCACAAAACTTCGCATATAAGCCTCTTTACTCTTTTACTCCTTCTGCTCGTAATCGAAGAATTATGTGGCACAAAAGCAATTTATTTCTAAATTGAATCGATTAAAATGCAATTGACGCAAACGGAATGGCAAGAAATTTCACTTTCAGCAGACACCTACGTAGTTAACCTCCTGCACTCAACACGACCATAAAAGCAACTCCCTACATAACAAATCTTTTCCAGGAACAAGTGATTTGACACCAGCTCAATGCAAACACACACCCACCTATGTTAGTTGATATATGTACACATATATAAATACTATGTACATACATACAGTGACTCTAACAAATGACCACGTGTTGATTGTTTTTTAATTCGTAATGTTTGTCGAGCTAAGTTTTTTTTTGCTATTTTTCCATAAAAATACCGTTCAATCTTTAACCAAAAACGTGTAAATAACAGTTTTAAACTTTATACAAAATTTAGGAAAATTCAACAAATTTTGATCAAAATTTCAAGTTTTGGGTATGCGGTTTTATAGCCCATACAAGTTTAGTCTAATGAAGTCCAAGTTTCAAACGGCTAAAAAATTCCGTAGTTTTTTGAGCATTTTTTTTTTGTGAGAGGATTTTTGTATATATGTATAAGCATGCGAGAGACCAACCAAATTAAAAAAAAAAATTCAAACCAGTTTTTGTAAATTGCACATTTTATATACAAAAAAAAAAAACGAAAAGACATTCTAAAAAAATTTTCAAAAACCCACGAGATTTTTTAGCAGGTTGACACTTGCGATTCATTAGACTAAAATTGTATGGGCTATAAAACTGTTTACCCAGAAATATTCTAGAAATTCAAATAAAAATTTTTAAATTTTAATGAAAATTTGTATTAAGTTTGAAACTGTGATTTATATGTTTTTGGTTAATACTTGGACGGTATTTTTATAGAAAAAAAATAAAAAATAAAACAACACGTGGTAATTTTTTTGAGTCACTGTATATGCACGCACGTAGTGTTGAATTACTTTAACACACACCACACCACCCAGATGATTACATCATCAACATTATTGCCGTCCTGCTGCGCTGCTGAAACAGAGAGTTACTAGGGGTATAAATTACCCCGAACCGCCAGCAAATCACATTGTCACAAATCTAATCGATTTCCACTACAGAGAGTATCGAGCATCGACGACTGCTGCTGTCGAATGATATCGAATGTCTTGAGTGTTGTACCGCTGGCGCTACGCGTATGTCGAAATTATTCCCCCGGGTAAAATTTATTTGCTGTCATTGGTGTTGTAAGCAGCGACAGTTAAAGGATTTACAGAACGAGTGTAGCGTTGCGAAGTGGAGGAAAGAGTAGGTGGGATGTAATGGGTAAAAAATAACGGATTTAATCATGTTGCGGTACATTTAAGATACTTTATTGGTTTCAGAAAGAGAAAGTGGCGAGTGTAAATGGGCGCCTGCGAGAACAGAGCTTTTTCGAAAAAAAAATCGTTGTTGCAATAAGTTTGATTTTACCTTGGAAGATTCTCAATAACTTTTAACTAGAAAGACGTGCATGCATACCACTGCTTGTAGTACCTCTGAACGATTTTGTGTTCTTCAGACAAGATAACGGTTGTTTTTTACTTCATTCTTCTCTGCCCTATAAATATGTATTACTAAATATGTGCTTGCCACATTCTTGTTCCATCAATGTTCGACATTTTTGTCTTGAAGTGAAAAAGTTAAGACCTTGCCAGCGTGTTAAACAGCGTGTAAGCAAGTGGCGCTAAATTAACGGTGTAAGTAATTAAAACCCTTTTTGCCAACTAATGAACTCATGAACCGGAATCAGGTGAGTGTAGTCGGCAAATACTACTTATACGTATGTATGTACATAAAGGCAAGTCAACTAGCCAAACAAGTAGTCCACGATTCGGTTAGTCAGCAAGTCAACTAACCATCGACGCTAAGTAGAAAAGCAAAGAATCTCATAAATAAGCAAATATTAAATAATCAGCCAACCAGGAAGTGTAAGTGTGCTCTGCGAAGTCGTTTTAGATAGGGAATTTTCATTGATGGCAAATTTTTTTTTTATTAAATTAAAAATTCAATGAATAACTCCCTCGGTTTGTCAAAAATAAGAAGTTTTCAAGGTTTTGCCAACCATTTAGGAATAAATGATTTTTTTGTTGATAGAAAATTCCAAAAAAATACTCGTAAAATTTTCTGAAATAAGCTCTAAACACTTTTGCCCCTTCTGCGCGGAGTGATATGTTGGATATGTTGGAACCTATACTACTTTTGCGAGAAAGGTGATCGAATCTTCAAAAACGTCATTATAGTAAAACTGCGCACTTAGTTTTTCTCTCTGATGTCGGGCTTTTTTTTAGAGGACTTTGGAATTAAAAAAATGTGATTATTTCAAAAAATTATTTAAAAAAATCAGTGCAATGTAGAATAAAAATAAGGATATAAATTATAAGAAACAATTCTGTAGAATTATATCAGAATAAATTTTTTAGTGCATAAGGATGAACAGGTATGGAAAATACCCTTTACAAATTTTGTCCATAAAAATCTTTGAAAATTTGCAATTTGTGAAAAAATTATTGTTTAAGGACTAATATACGCACGACCACATCATCGAATTTCGACCTACAACTTTATTAGCTTAAAAAGAGTAAATTTATTAAAAGCGCATTTTCAATACCTATTCGTCCTTCTACACCAAAAAAACGTTATTGTTTTTGAATTCAACAGAATTTTTTCTTTCATTTGGTACCCAAATTGTTATTCTACATTGCGCTGATTTTTTTTAATATTTTTTTGAATTAATCACATCTTTAAAATTTCCAAGTCCTTTGAAACAAATCTTGACACCTGCGACGCACTTGTATCTTATGTTTGCAGCTGTAATGGAATGTGTGATGACATTGCAGTTAATATCAAACTCCTATCGAAACCCTTTGATGGAACTGAGGCCGATTTGTTCGATATTTAAAAAATTAAGATTATGTACATATATATAAAAATAAAAAAAAATAAAATACGGTGGAAACCGGTTTGGAAAAATCGAGTCAATTACCCTAGTAATACTTTAATTAATGATAACTATAGATTAAGATAGATAAGTTTACGGCCATTAGCCTGTTAAATTCTTTTCGAAATTCTCGTCTTAGATGGCAACCATTCCTCATAAATTCCCAATCCAATACGAAACTACTGAAATAACTTCCGCCTGGGATATGGTTTACTACCGTTAACCCTACTTTATTGATCAGAGGTTTTCAAATATTTTTATGTTCCGTTCATTCCTCCACATCTTTAACCATATTCCCTTAAATCTATGTGTTTAACTTTATGGCTTTCAGTGAATGATTTTCATCTTCAGCATCGCAAGTATGTATGAGTTTCTGATCTACAAATTATAGTATACCATACATATCTACATACATACATACATATAGGCTTTAGCAACAGCATCAGCAGCACTTTATAAAAATTCATAATGCAACCATAAATTCTCATTTGAATATGTTCGCCTTCGCGCTTTTTTTCCGCCAAAGCTCTATGCAACCATCCTGGCAGACAGCGAAATCAAAAGTCGTCGGCAGGAGGAGGGGAAGGAGAAAAATCATTGTAGTAATAATAAGCATAAATACTTGCAACAGTTTGCTGAAGTTCAATAGCTGCGTACGAGTACGGCGCGCTGTATTATAGTAAAATAAAATATGAAGATGACTCCGCGTTGATGCCACCAATATGATGGCAGCGGTTTCACTGTATCTTCATTTTTGCGCTGTTTATGTGGGTTTGTGTGCCTGTGCGAACAAATAAATTATAGTGGAATATTGCGAAAAGCTTTTATAATCGCGCGAGCGCAACCAAATCGTGCATTCCAGTGTAAAACGCGGCATGAAACATTACACTTGCGCGGCAAGAAGACAGTTCAGTGGCAAAGTGAAGGCTGATATTTGCTACACTGCGGTGATGGCGATGGTGGTGGTGGCGTTGACGAGAGCGTCGAGGTCGCAGGCAACTTGCAACATTTCAAATGCTTAAAATATGTTCACATTTTGCGGCTTGACAAGTTAATGCTCTAATGTTGTGCTATACATACATAAATACATGCATGCAAATTCTGTAAGGGGAAGGTTGCAAGCCTAAAACATTTGCGAAACATCGGAAAGACATCAGTGCCCTATACATATTTGGACGAGGTAAGGAAGGGCAAGCAATAAATATTTGGCAATAAATGCGCTAACCACTAGATACACATACCTACACACCCATATTTAACGCATTATTTCACTCTACTTACCCCCCTCCCCCGCCGACCATCGCTTCAGCTGTCTGCTTCGTCGCTTTTAAAAATGAAATAATAAATCACAAATTTTATGTGCAAATTAAAAACGCATTTGTAAATGTAAAAATTTTTCCCAACTCAGCCGCATTCACCACCACCAGATATTAACATCAGCAGCTTGGCGGCGCCCACTCAGTCGCGCCACGTGTCAGTTCATCAGTTAATTGAGCTCACAAATGGACGTCACGCTTTTTTTGGCACCCCTACTCCGCGTAAACAAAAAAAATAATGTGAAATTATGTTATCCATATGGTGTCCACTTGGTTGTCACATGAAAAATGGAAAGTAAATTGATGGCTGACCATCAATTTGCGTACAGATTATGCCGTCTAATATTTACGTAAAAAGAGGAAAATAACGGATATGACAAATGGTCCTGATTGACCACTTACTTTGTGTGCTCATATGTATCAGGCAAACGTTGATATGAGCACTGGAGTATTCGAAAAAAACTAAAGGATAAAACAAAAATTATTTGAAATTTTTTGTGCATGTGAAATTTAAGGAGCGTTTTAAACAAATCTGCTCATAGGTACCCAACTGGAGTTCTCAAACTGAGGAACCAAATATTTTGCTAGTGAGCTGAATTCTTCTTGTCTTATTTCTGAAAGTTTTTGAGTGAAAAAAAATAATCTCAACACCGTCTTCACCTTTTTAGATGATTGACTACAGTAACGAGTATATTTTCGGTATATTGAGCACCGATCTTAGACGAGGTTCTCAGGTAGATATGGATGCATCCCAAAAAGTTACTTGGTCCGTACTTTTTCGAATACCTTGGTGTTCACAACACCGTTAATGACGAGTTGTACAGAGCAATGAGAAGAAGTTTCTTTTGGCTCAAATTGAAATTGACGTTGAATATATAAGACAGCAGTTAGCGGATGCCATATAAATCAATAACTTATAGGTTATTGCTCAAATTGAGTCGTATCTCTGTCAGTCATTGAAAATTCGACTACTCGGATCGTCGCCTATAAGAAAATCGCCTTAGATATTTTAAACTTCATGGCATACATGCCCAGCACTTTCATCCGAAATTTCTAAGAAACGTCTTACCAGCTTCTACAGTTAGCCACAAGATAAATGAAATCACATACCACATTGGTATACCTGCCTCTAAACATGCCTAATTTAATAGAGCATAGATATCAGAGAGGAATCTGTGCCTGAATTGGGTTACTAGTGTATTCCAGCCAGCAGAGAAACGCAAATTTTGCCGCCAGTGCGGCCTCGAACAATTTTCCGTATCTGGAAACGAACAGAAAGCGACTACAAATTGTATTTTATTTGTTTAAGCTTGTTTCAAAGCATGCATACGTAGTCGGCAGTGCTAAGCTTGCGAAGCAGAGTGCCAGTATTTGTTAACTTTCAGAAGGTGCCGGGTTCGAATTCCATCAGACGGTTCCTTAATTATTATTTTTTGTTTTTTTTTTTTGAACCATGAAAAAGCATCTGTGAAGTGCAGAAGGAAAATGTTTTGAACAAAAAATTCAGTTAGACAATTTACAGAAAAACGGCCAAAAAGTCTCCGTTTCACAAAACTTTTCGGCACTTCTCTGTACATAGTACGTTTCTAACGCACACTTTAGTGGGGAAACGGATCGTCAAAGCATCCAAAAATGTAATCGGCAAACGAACAAAATCCGCATTTCATACACTTTTTTTCCTTTTTGGATCGATTTTCGAATTTTTTGCTGGCTAGGTTGAAGCAGATGCTCTCGATCACATATTCGCTTTCGGTTTCATGAAACTACACTCTCTTCTGGGTCGCAGAAAAGATTGGCGATGTTTTGTCTAAGAGATCGTCGGAATTTTCGACGTTCCGTAACTCATATCGCCTAAGTATTTGCCGATCTGGGTACCTTGATGAGTTTTAAGTGAACAAGGTTCACCCTGCTAAACAACTTAACACATGTCGATAACGGCCTGAAAAATAGCTCTACTGTGGAAGTCAGTAAGTTAGATTCAATTTCTATGCCAAATTTAGATCCATCTGCGAACATTGGAATCTCATCGTTGGTTGAATCTATGTGTGATTCCAAGTCTTTCCTGCGGGGGAACTTCAAAAAGTCGATCCCTGTGATATTCTAGTCTGTCTAGGCCCAACTCTGCCGGAAATAGAGGCATTCTATTGGAGTCTTAGAGCATTTTATGCTGCAGGGCGTCTCAAATTTATATTGAGATACAATCTCTTTCTCTCAAAATCTTGATGTTAAAATAAAACACAAATAATATAAAACAAATCCAATGGATATTTATCTGCCACCTTTCTACGGTAATACTACGTGTGGGGCCGAAATTGGTACAGAGCTTAGTTACACTATTACAAATAAAATTGCTAAAATACCAACCAAGTCTGTTAAAAAGTGACCAAGGTCTAGGTGGAGTTCTTGCATATTTCTTATAAGAAAAATATTTGAAATCGAGATAACTCAAGAAGGGTGATTATCAAGACAAAAAACGAATGTGTATAAGAATTGTATGACCCATAACTTTCGACTATTTACTTGTATTTTCGTGCCAACACTTGCTGTTTCCGATAAAAGTGCTATAAACCGATTTTTGTGAATGTACACTGCGGGTTGCGATGCTGATAGCAAAGGAAAAGGAAGTCCTCCTCTGCGATGAAAAGATCTGATGGAGAAATACTTGACCTAAAGCTATTTGGAATAAAAGGGGCTGTGGCCTTATTCTTGACAGTGACTTGCTTCATTTTTATTGTCTTTAGGTACAAATCAACATTTTTATCAAAAGCTTTCAAAAAGAATAAATGTATTTATGTAGTTTTTTGAAATATTATGGGTTCTTCTCATAACACTTGTAGCTTTTTTATAAAGTGCATTTTGACCTTTGTGCAATACAGTTATTACCAAAGTTACTTGCGTCTAAAAAGTAAGACATACTACTACATACTGTCCGCAAATATTTAGTTTTTTTCGAACCACTCAAATACTTTAACCATTGCCTCTGTCAGCTAACCATAAGATAATAAAGCAAATATTTGTGTTATGCCAAAAAGTCGAAAGTCATGTTCGACCACACATCGATAAGTAATTGGGCGCGAAGGAAATTGGAATGAGAAGGACTCGATGCGCTGAGAGATATATGGAAATTGCTACAACACACACACAATCACAAATTTCAGTAGAGATTGAGAAATGTTAGAAAAAATGCCGTATGCTTGTAGTATGTATGTATGTAAGTTTTGTAAGCGTCAAACCGCAAAAACACGCCATGTGAATATTCCGTTTGCGGTTCAATACTCATACACAGGCAACAAAGAAAAAGAGTGGAGGAGTGCGGAGAAGAGTGGTTTGAGTATGTAATAGAGATGCGCAGCACGACAGCATGCCAGGAATTATTAATGACTGTTGTTTGTTAGCTTACCAGCGAGCATCATCAGGCATCAAAAAAGCGCGTCCTTTGGCAAATCGGTTGGTCAGCCCAACAACAAACAGCCAATTGACAGAAGGGTTATTGAGCAGTGTTTGGTTAGGGGCGTGTGTGATCGCCCACACTGACTTCCCTGACTAT
>NW_016167047.1:0-11544 GCF_001687245.7 Rhagoletis zephyria | reverse complement strand
TGTTCCCGTATTGTCGATTGACAAATGACAAGCAATTTTTCATTCACTGCTGCTTATTTATTTACAGTTTGCTACAATCAACAGTGTGCTCTTGCATGGGTTGAGTTGGCTTCATTTGAGGCGCGTGCTAATCGGACGGGCTACAAGTACTACATATGTGTTAGTGATGTGTGTGTGAGTCTAATGTTTGAATTTTTTAAATTTGTTTTTTTTTTGCAACGTAGCATTTGCTGTAATCGTTTACATAAACTTTGGACTTGGCAATTATTCAAAATTACTTTGCGATAAGGATAATTGGCAGCAAGCATGTCGGCTTTGTTTTGTTTTCGGTTATTCGGTGCAGCAATTCGCTTGTACTCCGTTTTCGCATGTATGATCGATTTAATTGCCCCAACGGCATTGATATGTCAAAAATTGCACATACTAATAAATTGATTAAACAACCAGCTTATGACGTCAATGCGGACGTCAGCCAGCTCGTTTCCCCCACCCAGCTGCAATTCACTACCAAAATACTAAATTCACCATTCGAATTTTTTTTTCCTTCGACTCTTCGGTATATAGCCAATGCTGTTAGTTATTTTGAAGGGTCGCAATGGCAACAACGAATTATGTGGCGTTAATTTTAATGCTGACATTCACACACATGTATGTATATAGGGTGATACAAAAGTGATGTAGATCTTTGACAGCAGACTTTCAGACTTTTGGTACTGCGGGGTTTCGGTGAACGGACGTTATTGTGACTTGATAACAAACTTTTTATGGTCTGAATCGGTACCACTTGCTGCAGAGCACATGCAACATTTGGTCCTATTGCGAAGAGCTGCGTTCTTATTGGATCACCCTGTACATAACTATAACTTGTTGTGTATGTGTGGGTGCATTGCAGCGCGTGTTCCTTGTTTGCTTGATTTTGGCTCACTTTAATTGCTGTAATTACCGCGAATTGGCCAAAAGTTCAAAAACTGTTTTTTATTGAGGTGCGTTTTGTGATTCCATGTAGATATGCATATTTGATCGATTTTTAATACACGAAACAAGGCAACGTGTTCTCAGTGTGCGGCTGCTAGCTCTAAATAGCTTGTAGGAATTCTATAAAACTCAAATATATTTATGGTTATACGTTGTCTGTTTAGGTTATGTGGCAACAGGAGGAGGATATTGTTCTTTGTTGTTGCGTTTGGCGGCATTGAATAGAAACGTTTTTGCTGAAACGGTGACTGCAGGTTTCTGGGAAAAACTTTATGAAATTAAGTTACGTACTTTGCTGATGTAAATCTCAGAGAGATCCGTAATGAAATACGAAAACAGGGCAGCTAAGCAGAAAGTATTAGTAAAAACTCCACCTCGTTGTTCTCCAAACAGCTCCGGCAATAGAGGTCGGAGACGATGTTAAGTAACCACTAAGGTCTACTGACAGCAGCGAGAGTTAAAAAAGTTCCTATGCTCGCCTAACAATCCACCCTAAGCAATAATATCTTGCAACCTTTAATGTGAAGATTTTCGCTGAGTGCTCGCTGAGCAGCCTTATAGCCCATCAGGCCCGGAAATGCCACACGTTGTCGCAGGAAATATTAGTAATAGCTATTTACACTTATCTTCGGCATTACAACAGAACGTGGCCTGTCGACTTTCACTTTTACCAACGCCGCTTTTGCTCAAACGCGACGTAGAAATCGCGTAACCTAAAATTGAGGTTAATGAAGACTCGACTTCCTATTCGTGAATAAGTTCACTGGACCTCTATCTCAGAGTTTTCATCTCTCCCACTAATAGAAATGGACCGGAGCGCTCCGCTAGTTCCTACTTCTTTGCTTATGTAGATTTTCAGGGGAGTTATGGTTTTATACACCCAGTAGACTCCTCTTGGTCCCAACTCTTCCTAATGGCTTTTTCACAGCACTCTATAGAGTACTTCTCAATGTTTGCTTTCCATGATAGCTTCCTATCCAGGATAATGCCCAAACACTTGACTTTGTTAGAGAGCAGACGTGGAACTCCAACGAGCGGGAGAAGTGCTAATTATATTCCCTGCTGAATAGGATGAGCTCCATCTTACCTGGGCAAGAACAAAGTCAGTAACTAGCAGGCCAATTTATGATACATGTATGTATGTACGTGTATATGTATATTTAAGTACCACTGCATGGCGTGCAGACTTTCCAGAAACTTTCTGCTGATAAGTGGCACGTTTTTGGCATACATAAGTTCAACCCCGACGGTCTCTTTTCCAGCTCCTCTCCGTACCACTTGCTCGCGGTCTATCTCTACTTAGCCTTCACACTAATCAACCATGGTACAAAAGTTCTGCCGCAGAGCATGCGGCGTTAAGCCTTACTACTTATGTTGATTTCAACTCCGAGCCTACGTAGGCCTCTTAACTGCCGTTCTTAAATTGGCACGTTAAGCGCCAAAGAACTTTCAAAAACCTTCAAGCCCATACAATTTATATAAAGCATCCCACAATAACGCGGCGCTAGCGACGAAGTAAAGAAGTTTTAATTTTTGACAGGGCTTTAGGTGTTGAAGTTGGGTACAAAAGACAGAAAGAAAGAAAATTGACAAAAAAGTTAAAGAGGAAAAGAGAACAAAAAGAAGAGAAAATGAGAAAACATCAAAAATTTAATTTTTTTTTTTGGGTATCGCGCGCTCTGGCAATCGTAAGCGTTATTAAACACCACGCTTAGCAATACAACTTCGGCACGGTAGTAAGATCGCTTCGCACAGCAAAATACAGAGCCGCTCATTGGCCACTCTTCTTTGACCTATTAAAAAGGCGCCTTCTTCGCGACCTTTGTTCAGAGAGCTACTCCACCACCCACCAGTTCGCTTTTCATTTGCTGAAGGACCTACTTAGCGGCCACGAGTTGTATGTGCACCATATGTACTTAATACGAGTACTTAATTACCTCTTGTGGACTGCAATCTCCGTTTTTCAACAGGCATAACAGCAAGAGGTTTAAGAAGGCTTGCAACCGAAAATTTTTTTGTGGAAGGTTGCCACCGGCTTGAAATTTTTAATTTAATTTAGTTGATAAGATAAATTGAAAATTAACAATATGGGTATCAAACTGAAGAGGGTGAGGAAATTTTACTGCCAAACAAATTTTTTGGAGGGTTGCCAGCTGTTTGAAAAATTTAATTCAATTAAATGGGTAAAATAAATGAAATATTACAATACGGTTATCAAACAATACAAAAGTACCTTTAAGGCGTAGTGAAGCACGCCGGCTATTTACTAGTAATTAAATAAAAAAATATCTTTAAATTGAAATACAACAATGAAATGTACGTATGCATATATGTACATGCATATCTGTGTTCATATGGAAAATTAGCTTATGTCGAAAGGCTGGCTTTAGTATAATGCGGCGTTCCCTTTATTCTTTAAACGACAAGGAATTTTTTGATGAGACTTAATAAGAATACTAGGAACTACTTTTTGCACGTTTATTTACCAAAAGTTCTTCAACAGCTCAGCGCCAGTGAGTCATTCGCAATCGTATGCTGCGAATGCCGATTTATACTAAAGTCAGCCTTTCGACATAAGCTACTTTTCCATACGAACACAGATATGTACATACATTTAATTTTATCTTTTCACAATTTAATTCAGTTCAACAGATGTACTAGCACACAAAACGTACTGATGAAAACTTAATCCTCTTCGTCCTTCAATGCTTTACACAAAATTAGTTAAGTCTAGTGATAAGCTTATCTAACATTTGATATGCTGTCCGGCACATATGAATTTATACATTTACAAGGGAGTGACCATTTGAAATTAAAATTCTGAAGTCATAAAAATGAACACATTCACATACCCCCAAGCTAACACACACACACCCAGGAAGCATTAAGAAGAACATCAACCAATTTAAGAGCTCATCCCAAAAACAAAAGCGCCGATGAATGTTGGTCGCGTGGCAACATTTCAGCAGTTGCAGGATGATGAGTCTCCCATCCTCCTTTGATGAGGTGGATGGAGCTACTCACACACACCCATAACTCCACAAGCTACACACTGACTAGATAAGCTGAGCGGGCAGGCGTGCACAGTTATGCCGGTCACGTCGCACATTAAAACTGCCGCAGATGTCATCAGGGCTCGTTGTCGTTGATGAGATTTCAGTGCAGGGCTACACATATCCACCGAGGAGTTGGCAGAGGTGTGCCAACATAACCTAGAAGAGATGGGTGAGGCGGTGGACAGTTGGTAAATGTGAGTGACAGGAGGCGCTTAAGAGATTTTCACATCATTTTCAGTAACAAAATTGGCGAAGCATACAAGAAAAAAATAGGAAAATATTCGATGAAATGTGGAAAAAATCAGACAAGCAACGGAAAATTAAAATTAATGATTTGTCCGAAAAAATCAACACATCAGTGGTCCTGACAGCTGCCCCGCAAGCGGAGTGGGCATGCAAGTAAACACACACACACATATGTATATTCACATACATTTGATGATCTCTCCAAGCAAAAGCGCTGAGCTGCCTGTGAAATGAAATATTTAGTTGACATGCCTTGGCTTTTTGCAACATTACTGATTCTTCACGCAAGTGCAATTGAGCCACTCAGCCAGCTGATTATCTGTGCGTAAAACTTGTGAGAAATAAGAAGGCAATGTGCTTCAAAGAAAGAACAAAGGAGAAAACTAGCGCTCCTCCTTAGTTATGCGCGCCACAAGCAGTCGGCAGCCTAGGAAGCGCATAATCAGCATAATGACATGTGGCGCTTGTCAGCCGTGCATGGGACGTGTGTAACCACTACCACAGTCATTTAGCTTTCACTCCTTCCTCGTGCATGGGGGCGGCGGGGCAACATGTCCCCACAACCGACTGACAGACAGGCAAAAAGAGCAACACAACCTGTACTTCCTGTTGTCTTTCGAGCAAGAAGCATCAAAGCGCAATAAGTGAAAATTCGAAAATTTCATATGTCGCCAGGACAAAAAACAACAACTGCCTTATCATTATCGTCAACACACCGTTACGTATAACAGTAGCAGACAGACAGACATAGATGGCAACATATCACACGGGATTTCTATGCAGTCGTCGGCTCTTTTTTTTTGAGTGGTTTTCCGCTTACACAGAAGCAGATGCATATGTAATTATATTGTTTTTTTTTGGTTTTTGTGTGCCAGCTGCTGCTGTCATATTCATTGTCATCATCGTCATCAGCATCGGCGTCAACATCAACTCACTCGTAGTCATCAGCCAAATCTACAAAGGCTTAAGCGGTAGCTACAACAGCAAAAACTACAAAATTTTTGTGAAGACAATGTAACCGTTTCCAGCAAAGCGTTTGGGACTGACTGACTCCGTGGCGGAGACTGAAAAAACACCTGACAATTGCTATGAAAATGACAACAAAATGTTGCATACCTTACGGCGTGTTTGCATTCATATTCACATAAGCATAACTAGAGGTGGGTGAAGTGAAGTTCGTGGCGTCTAGGAAATGTTTTCGTAGATTTGCGGTGTGGTGCTTGGGAAGGACTCCTTAAAACGAGATTGTTCAGCATTCGCAACCACACCCCGACAGAAAAGAAGGCCGAGGTGTCGAAATCCATATTTCATAAACACTTGAAATGCCCTAACGACCATTTCTCCTTTCACAATGTAAAAATTGGACGAGCAAGTAAAGCAAGTTTGCTCCCAACGTCGAAAAATTCAGCCTTCATGATAATCCACTGAGGCTGATTGACTTCGCCTGGACCCGTAAAACGTAAAAAATAACGACTTCCTTAGCTGAGGCTTCGATGTCCTTATGGTTCAAAACCCACTAAAGTTCAACGATTTCTTCAACGGCCAACTTGTCTAGCATCCATTTACATTGGACAAATGTGTTTAAGCGACACACGATGGGACGCCTGATAAACGAATCCAGCTGAAGGATAGAAGAGCATATTTTTTTTTTTAACACTACTATTACTCAGGTCGATTAGGCATTTCCGTTCGGTAGGTTAACTTGGCTGCCAACCTTAAAAGCGAACGCACTGAAACCAGGAGATCTATCGTGCCCATTTTCTCCTTACAAAACATCACTCAGTTCCAACGCCATTAGAAAATTCTATATGTTTTTTGGGTTTGGGCCAAATAAACCGTTATTTTTGCCTTATCTTCTCGTCGCAGCACTGAGTAGAAGGTACTCAAAAGCTGCATTTTCACAGAAACAGCCTAAAACTTAAGAGCAGATTCCGAGTTCCGTTTTGTGTTGTCGCCCGGCAAAGAACACAGTGGAAAATAGGATGTTCGTTAGAGTTTCTGGAGTCGGTGTTATGCAGAAATTTTGTTTGGCAAACTGCGTGCAATTGTTGTTGCAGCAAACTCGGAGAGAGCGAGTTTGGCGACTCTCACAGCAAACTAATTTTGTTTGGTCAAACTGCAGCAAATTCGGTGTTGTCATATACAAAAATTTTAGACAATTGTTGCTATACACATAAAATTTCCGTGATACCGAAAGCCAGGGAACTTAATTTATGCTGTAGGAGCTTCAAAGATTAGGGCACAGTTAATTGCCTATACGATATCATAAAAAATATATTAATTGTGCGCATTATGTACATCTGAAATTCTCATTTCGTGCAGGCAATAGCCATGAAAACCATAATGAACGTGCAACCCTGTGCCAAACTCGGCATAACCACCTCCGAGCAAACTAAGCAGCCGCCATTTAATTTGGCAAGCAAAAGTTTGTCTGCATAACACCGACCTGATATGTTCAGCTTCGTCTGAACCGCTACCAATCTGACACTGTTGAAGGAGTTCTCTTCAATGCCCACATTTAGACGTAGGTTTTCGATGATGCTGTTGATACTCACCTACTTCTAGAGAAATTCTTAAAATTAAATACAAACAATTTTTATATTTTGATTGTTTCAGACTATTCTTTTTAATAGAAGCTCCTGCAAAAGTCATTATAGGTGATCGCGAGACGTTCTGTATGTCAATATGTATATTGTGAGTAGCTCAATGGCGACTTAGTACTGTCTCTAATTGGAAGCAGCTAGCCGGAAAGAGGAACGACTAGCGTGCTAAGTTAAACTCAGCCAAAATCATTTAAGCGGTTATGGCGCCAGTCAAGAAGAAGAAGAAGAAGATGATAGATATATTCAATGGATATAGCCTTGTCATTGGAATGGGGTCACCTGAGGGATTTTTTAAGTTTTGCAGGTTCGCTGGAAATTCAATTTTTTTAGAATCTTTTCATTTGCATGAAGTAAAAATTTCCAGCCCGGCTGGCTGTTCTTTTTTTGATCACCTCTTGAGTGGCATTGCCATATTTTTGTCTATTTTACTCTTAACATTCCTTACCATACCGAACACGGCTGCCACTCAGCACTTTACACAGGACATGTTTCCTTTGTTTTGTTTAGTATTTTTCCAGCTTTCGCCGTTGTTTTGGGTTTTTTTTCGTCGCCGTTAACATCGACGCTGTGACAGAAGGTAAGCGCTTCCGTTTGTCATACAATAATGCCACCACTTACCACCACTCCCGCGATTCACTCGTACAGGTGCGCTTATTCATCCATATATCCATATGTGCGTTAATATGATGAAGTTTAGTCAATTTCTGATGAGGAAGCCCATGTTTGTTGCAAGGATATGCAGCGGTTGTGTGAGTGTATAATTTTGTGTCATCGCTGTTTTTTTGTTTTGTTTTGTTGGTTGATAATATTGGCCGTAAGGGTGTTGTTAGACGGTTGCCATACACACACACACACACAGTGCTGAGCCACCAGTGTTTGTCGTTTTGTTGTGGCACTTTTTTAACTGCCAGCCGCTTCCTCGGCTGTGGCGGCTGCTTTGGTTGTTGCTTCTTTCACTTGTTTTTCCAAAAAGGTAATTTTTTGGTGGTTGATGCGTCATTTGATGGCAGTCCTCTGATTGCCGTGTGTGCAGAATGAGTGCTGCTTCGAGTCAGTTTGTGGCTTGTGTGCTTTTCATTGCTTTATTTGATTTGCCTGGAAAATTTGTTTGCGGTCGCAGCTTTAAACAAAAAACAAATGCCAAGTCGGCTGTCTTTGACCGCTCCGCATTGAAATTCTTCGAGTGTCTTCGAGGGTATTTTTTTTAATGTTTCTTCTTGCTATTTATTTAGCTTGTATTTTATTTTATTTTATTTATTATACTATTTGTTTTTTATGCGCCTTTAATCATCGTCACAAGTGGTCAAACGAAATTAAATAACAGCAACATCTGTAACTTGAACATTTCAATCCGTATTTGGGGGTGCCTGCAATATTTGTTCAAGCCATTTTTGGAATGCTGCGCGCGTGTTTCGAGCGAAAATGAAGGCAATCTGCTGCCGCTGCCGCTGCCACTCCTGCTCTCTTCGGCTTGCTCCTGCTTCTATCTTCATTGGCCGCAGATCCTTTATATGGCTTCAGGCTGACCACTCACTCGAACGCTTCGTGCTTGATACACTCATACCGCCGTTTCAAAAGCTCCTAGCGGACAGGCAACATATTGTCTTTGGCGCTCAATTGATACTACATCCTCTAGCTAGCTAGCTGTCTACTTTGTAGTAATATTATGCGCCACATTATTGCTGTTAACATTGCTGCAGTTGTTGTTCCTTAGTTAGGTTATTGTCGTTGCGCCCTTTATCGCCAATAAATCAGAATTTATTTGCTACAAAAAAGAATTAAAATGTTCAATAAATTTTTTTAAGTATCCTGCATGTTGACATATTTACTCCTCTACTCCACTTCGTATTAGCAACAGCAGCGCGTGGCTTGACATACGAAGCTTGCTGCGGATAGCAACAACACAACAACACATATTGGCGTTATGCCTGTTGAATTTTGAGTAAGCTGCCAAGGCGTTTGTTGCCTTCGGCGAGGTCGTTTCGCTCAAGCGTCAGTAGCAATCTGCAACCTTTTGTTGCTGCTGTTTGGTGAGACGCGCGCTGGCAGTGGACATATTAGCTTGGAATGCGCGCTACGTGATATGCATTTTTGTTGCTATTTTCAGCAGTTATTAAATTGCCAAAGGCAAGCCTGCATGCCTAGCCAAAAAAAAGTACATATAAATATTTACTGAAGAGTAGAAGTGGCAACAAATAAAAAGGCAAAAATCTATTAAAAAATTATAAGTTAATCCCTTGTGGAATATTTTTGCAAGCATTTTGTTGTCCTAAATGTTATGATTGTTGTTGTTCTACGCCGTTATATTGCCGCTTTTGATGTTGTTGTTATTGTTTACAAGACAAATTGCCGCCACGTGAGCTAATTGAAGCGGCAATTTTGGTGGGTCTACAAGGATGCAGAATATTAAAGAGAAAGTAGAGAAGGAAGTGAATGATTTAAAAGACTAATAAAAATATCTGAATATCGTTATTGAGAAAAGAAACGAATAACGATGAATATTTGATACATTTCAACATGAATATATGCATATGGCGGTCACTGCACAGTGGTTCAAAACTGGCATTTAATGTTCATAATTCACTGCAGCCTAAATTTTTTACTCAATTTTATTCATTTTTTAATGAAAGCTTATAAAATAGCAAGAGACTAGTTTAGCCTGACATTTTAATTTTTACTTGATTATATAAAATTATTTAGTTAATAAATGTTACAATAAAAACTAGTGGAAAGAAATTTTAGGATTATCCTAAACCAAAAAAAAAATGTTCACTGACATTGATTTTTTTTTTGTTTTTAGAAAGATTTTGGGTATGCCGTTTTATAGATCATTAAATTCTAGTGTAATAAAGTGCAAACTGCAAGTGGCTAAGAAATCGCGTTGATTTCAAGGATAAAAAATCCTTTCATGACCAAATTGTCTAATGGGAAGCGAGACGTATTTTCCGCAATAAGAAGAGAGAGAGGCCGAAATACGCGAGTGCGAAGAGCTTGAAATGCTGGCCGACAGGAAAAACGTCAGAAAAGTTTACCAGAAAGTTAGGTGACTAACGGAAGGTTTCAAGGCCAGGCCGAACTCTAGTAAGAGCAACCATGGCATCCTAATGGCCGATGTACAGAGCGTGCTGCAATTATGGAGGGAACATGTTTCCAGCCTACTGAATGGTAGCAGCACTGAAAGTTGTGGAAAAGTCGAACCCGAGCTGCCAGTCGACGATGACGGAGTAAATACAAAAACGGGTTCTTCCTAAAAATTTTTATTTTGTAGTACTCGATTAAATTACTTAAACTATTCAGCGTACCCGAATCAACTTTAATAGGTAGATCGTGGGATTGTTCAATACCAGGTATGTATATAGGGTAGTCCGAAAAAACTTATTATCTTCAACCCTCTTGAACGGTTTCCTAGCTGAACTTACTAAATGTGAGCTGTTACTAAAATTATTCAGAATTAAATTTATAAAGTAGGCAAGTCATGGGACGGTTAGCCATAAGTTGCTGTTTTTCATTCTATTGCTTGGTAATGATGACTGCAACAAAATCTTTCCGGTACTAGTGGGGTGAGTAGTTCGTTGGTAGTTTGCTTCGATGCACTATATTCGGACAACTAAAAGATACTAGGCTGTGCTTTGTTTTAATTCATGTACAGACGACGCTTTGGTGGATTTTTATACTCGTCCAGTTTTTGACCAGGTTCGCCATAAAATAATGCATGAGATTTAAAAATTTTGAATCAACAGATTCTCATGTGCAGCGCTTTACACAGATTTGTAGCTGACGAGAATTATGCCACCAGATCAAATAAAACATGGCAAAAACAAAGTGAGTAAAGTAGAGTGAACCAAATGAAATTTGCTCTACCTCGTGCAAAGAAAAAAATAAAAATTTGCCGGCTCCGCTCACAATTATTGTTTGTTGCTCCATCGCTGCATTGCCATCGTTGCCGACGCCGTCACCGTCACCTTCAACGACAGCGCCAGCGCGTCACCAACTGATAACGAATGTGTCCCCAGGGTGTCATCGATTTTCGAAAATTCCATTATTGCAAAAATTGCAAGTATTTTGCCTTTTTTTTTGGGCTAGGCGACACATCATTGCTATGCACTACTTTCGATTTATGTTACTGTTCGTTGTGGCTTTGCTCGCCTGCATAGCAATCTGCCTTTCGTTGTGTTATTGTTTGATTTTCGGGCTACAGTTTTTTATTACTCACCTGTTTTCATGTATGCCCTTCCAGGTAGGAGTTCCCCTGTTAGTGGGTTACGTGGGCTAGTGTCAGCGGCGCTGATATGCATACAAGTCATATCACTTTGCTACTATTGACACTTTGACAACAATGAATGAGCAAGAGCGCATTCGCGAATAAATCGAAAAAGGTGCAAGTGTGGTAACAGAAATATTCAAAAAAATAAAATAAATAAACGAATGTCCAATACAAGTTTTTTGCCAATATGAACTGTAAAATACATATTAGTGAACAAGGTTGCAATGTATTGTTGCTGTTGCCACGTTTTGAAAAAAAAAATGTATATTTACTATTTTCGAGGTTAAAATATTGGAAACTGGATACATTTATTTGGTCACATACCCATAAGGACTTCGAGGCAACTTGTAGATTTATTGTTACTAGTGTTCGCCCAGCGGTTGAAATTCAACCGATAAAA
>NW_016167045.1:0-22471 GCF_001687245.7 Rhagoletis zephyria | reverse complement strand
TCCGGATTAACTCGGACTTAATCCGGATCAACTGCATTTAATTCCCGAGCTTTTAACAAGTCTAAATTTATTGTGGAGTTATTCCTTTCACTTAAGTAATATAAGTTCTAAATATGAAACGCATCGGACCATATATACGGGTTTTCCAAATATCTCCGACTCCTGCGCCACATAGAGGATTAATTAATATTTCATATTGCATTGTCGTCGGGTTCTAAACTAAGTTTGAAGATTTAAGTGTCCAGCTCATCAGGAAGTTGGTTAAAAATTGATTGCAAAATTTGATTACACACTGGTGAAACTTAATTAAAGCTTGTAAAAAACTTTTTTTGTTGGCCGAAGCAAAAGTTTAATGATTTTTGGCGTGCCAGATTTTTTTTTGACATTAGGGTGGTACGCTAGATTGGCAGGAATTGATATCAGGTGGGTAATTACTAGAACAGGCTGTTTCAGCTCAATATAATTATCAACAAAATGTTTTCTTTTCGTCACAAGAACAGCGATATATCATACCTCAAGATGCGACTGTAAATTCCGAAGATATGACGAAAAATTTAAAAAGGCGGCTCGGCAAAAAAGTGGTTTTTTTTCGAAAATTGGCTTGCAAAAATACTTTAAGATTTAACTTTTTTTCTGGTGCGCTCTAATGTACATACTTACGTCCATGTTCCAGTCTTTATATTGGTAAATATACACTGAAGCACGTACTGTTCAAAGTAAACATCAAAGCTAAATTGTAAGCATTTCAAAAGTGGATAATATTCTTTTAGCTTATTTAGTCGATCTCTCATTGCATACGTATGTTTGTAAATATGTATGTGGCTCAAGTCACTGGGCTTAGCAAAATTCATCTCCCTCAAAATTTTAAACATTTTCAGTTGTATTTAATGCATGAAGCAGGCAAGCCATCAAAGAAAAATTAAAAGTGTTCAAGTACTCCCCACTGAGTCTTGATTACCCTTTTGCGTGCTTGTAAGCAAAGCGGAGAGGTACACAAAAAGCCAGCCTACTGAAGCATGAGGGAATTCACCGAAACTGTTGCTAGCCAATATCAATTGCTTTCTGGTAGCTGTGCTGAAGAACATTTCGTCAGTTTCAGTTATGTAGGTAATTCATATGCCGGAGATTAATTAGAGTGCAATTTAAAGGAAATGTGCCTTTGGGAGCAATTGACAAGATATTCTCTTTGGCGCACGTACACAAGATCTCGCAATTGCGCTATTTTTACCAATGCATCCCGGCGAGAAATGCATTGGCTGTGAATTGATGACGGTATGGTCAGAGATGGAAGACATGACTGGTTCACATAGTGTTTTCTTTCGCCTAGGTAAATAGTGAACTAGTAAAAATAAGAAACAAAAGGTTGACTTATCCCTCTATATTTTTGCCTCAACTTATTCTCTTTGGCTGGATAATGTGCAACCGAAGACTAATGCTAGCATCACCGCCATCAAAGAAATACAGTGGGCTGGACAAGGCAAAAAAAAACACATGACCTTGCGACGTCTTCTACAGCTGCCATGAGACAGATACTTCGTTGCCGAATACTTGAGATTATCCAAGAGACCTCTTTTAAGAGCTCTTGAGTCGGAAAGTTTGCAAGGGCTTCATTTCTTAACCACATGCAGAAGGATTGCCACCTGTACAATATTAAAACCAGATTTAATTAGGGGAATTGTGTAACCGAAATATGTATCACAACATGGGTGTCAGAGGAAACAGGTTAAAGAAGGCTGCAGAATGAAAATATTTTGCATAGGGTTGCCACCTGTTTAAGAAATGAAGTTCCAATTTGCGGCGTGCGCCTTGATGCTGTANTCATGGCAGAAATACACTCGGAGATTTGCCATTGCCTGCCGAGGGGCGACCGATATTAAGAAAATAGATTTTTTCTATTTTTTTTTTGCAAAAGTGCTTTGGCCGGGGCTTGAACCCAGGCGCTGCGGAGTGGAAGCGCGCACTGCTTACCACTACACCACAGCGGTAAGTAAGATAATAAGTTAAATTAATTAATTATTTATGACTATCAATCGAAGTGGGTTTGAAAAAGATTTATATCTATACTTCATGTAGAAGGGTTGCCACTTATTTGAAAAATCTAATTTTACTTGAATTAAGGGTATTAGTTGGAGTATGTATCACAACCTTGGTGTCAGATGGAAAGGTTTAATAAGGTTGTTGTTTATAAATACTTTGAAGAGGGTTGCCACCTATTTGAAATGTCCAATTATATAAAAGTTAAAGTGCCAAACGCAGGAGTTTCTAGACATCTTTAGTTTGAACATGTAGAATTTTCTGAGGTTTCTGAAGAGGGTTGCCACTTGTTTTAAAACTAAAATAAAATAAAATTGTTTAACAAATGAAATGAATTATTACAAATAAGCATCAATCGAAATGGTCTTGAAAGGGCTTTATTTCTAAGCTACATGTAGCATGGTTGCCACCTGCTTGAAAAATCTAATTCCACTTAAATTATGGGAATTGGATTACTCAAATACTACATACATATATATGTATGCATAACAATATGGGTGTCAGACGAAAGAGAATTAAGGTTGCCATCTGTTTAAAAAATTAAATTCAAACTATTTAACAATTTGAATGAATTATTACAATACGGGTATCAATCGATTGGGTTTTTAAAAGGCTTCATTTTTTTCAGGAGGGTTGCCACCTGTTTAAAAACTCAAATTGGACTTGAATTCTGGAATAGTGGAATAGGTTAATTGAAATTGTTCACGGTAAAGAGGTTTAGGAAAAATTTAGTTTGCAAATATTTTGAAGGTGTGAAAAAAATGAAATTGAAATAAATTGGACCTAATGTAGTATGAATAAATTTCACAAACTCGGCGAAGCGGGTGAGGGCAATCTAGTATAAAGATAAAATAAATTGTGCGAAGCCTTTATGTACTTTCTGAACGTGTCTCTTATATTAAATGTGGATAAAAGTGATTTTAACCATCCGGCTTCACTTCTGCTTTAGAAACGTAACGCACCTTTGCTGGAGAAATGCCGCAATCTAAAACGAACGTGGTGGCTTCTTCTGGCGATTAGCATACTTTTACCTACAAGCAGCCTCCAAACAAAATATTAATAAAAAACTTAAACTTAATTAATTTTCGTTATATTGTTGTTAGTATAATTAAGCTATTTTTTAGCAGCTCTTTCAATTTCTAATTTAATTTTCTTAGAAGAAATTGTATGCTCTCACTGCTAACATCAAAGCGAGAGAAAAAGAATAATTCGTATAATGCTACTTCCCTTTACTTAATTATGTAATATTCATACCTTTCCTAACAAATGCAATTATGTTTATGTTTTAGTCATGAAATTAATTAGTCTGCTGTCTGCTGCCTGCTCTGACCACTTTCACAATGATAATTTTGCATTGCAATTTACGTCCTTCACGTTGCATTCCATGTTTTCTGTTGCTTTCCCATTTCTAATTAGCATCGCATTTAAATGCTAATTCTGCTGAGGCACTTGAACACTCTGCACGCACTTATCTACTCTTATCTGGGATCACACACAGTAAGTGGACAGTTGGCCTCCGGATTTTCAGTGCTTTGCTTATGACAGACAGACTGGCAAGGCAAGCTTTCTTCACAAAGCCATTCACGCCTGTCTGCTGTGTACTAATTCTTTCTGCTGCACGTCATTTCAACATCTAGAGGAATAATAACTAAATAAATATATAGTACATACATAGCTATGTATGTACATATGTATATGTAGATATTTGTGTTTGTTGCCTCCAGTTACGAAAGTACGTAGCCGTAAATCCTTTAGCTTAAAAATAATGAAGTGTTACTTAAAATTTGTGCAGAAAATTTCACCAGCAATAAAACATTTGTAGGTGAACTCCTTGACGTGAATGTAAAATAGCACAGCATAACCACTCTATTTAGCACTTCTGAATACCTAAGTGGGCTTGTTCTATTTACGGTTAAGAGGTCTATTCTACACGTTATTAGAGGCGTAGCCTAAAAGAATAAAATTTTCGTGCAAAAACAAAAAATTATATAATATTTGGGGAAAAGGCGAAATTATTTGAATACAGTAATTCGGAGAGTTGTTTTCTTTTAAATGATATGGAGTTTCGAAAGATCTCTCAAAGCTACAGGAAAAGATTGGTGGTTGGCCCAAGGGAGCGGAAAAGAAACACAATGCACATCCACAGAGACGGTTCTAAAANCTTGGGGAAAGGGCGGAATTATTTGAATACAGTAATTCGGAGAGTTGTTTTCTTTTAAATGATATGCAGTTTCGAAAGATCTCTCATAGCTACAGGAAAAGATTGGTGGTTGGCCTAAGGGAGCGGAAAAGAAACACAATGCACATCCACAGAGACGGTTCTAAAATGGACGAAGAAGTAGAAGCTGTAGGATAATGTTTCCAAAATATCCCACAAATTTCGAGGCATTTCATTTTGTTATCAATGCCTTAAAAATAAATGGAAACTTTTTGAAAAACTAGAACCTCGGTGTAATTAGTCAGTAGCATACCGAAGGTGACAAAATTCTTAAAAAAAAAAANAAGGAAACTTTTTGAAAAACTAGAACCTCGGTGTAATTAGTCAGTAGCATACCGAAGGTGGCAAAATTCTTAAAAAAAAAAATATTTCGGCCATTTATCATATTTGAAAAAAAAATCTATCCAACATGATATAATTGAAACTTTATAAACTGAGAAGAAGGAAACTAGTGGAAAACGTAAAACACTCACAAAGATTTTCAGTTAAATCAGTTCCGTTCGTAAATACAGATTGTTTCTGTGAAGAGTTCTTCAATTGCCCCAAATCTCTGAAGCTTGATTCAGTAAAAACTAAATTTCTGAAGTAGATTTGCAATTATTTTTTTTCGTTTGCATGCGAATCAAAAACGTGAGAATTGTCCCTTTAACCGGGGGAAAAAAGCGTCAAGAATACTCGCTTGAAACTTTAATTGAGTTGTATGAAAAAGCAGATTATTTAAATATTTTAGATTAAAAAGAAAATACCGTAATGGTGGATATCCCTTTCGTTACTTTATTCATTCCAATATTGCTCTATGGCAAAATGATTATTTGATCTACACGTCCTTTAAGCAGAGATCAGCTTCTCGTATTGAAAGGCCTGTATCCTATTTTTTTTTTTTTCGTATTGCCAGCTGTATAGAAATCTTATTTCGCAATGTTGTATGTTTCTTTCGGTATGTTTTTCAGGTGTGTCTCTTTGTTCTCTTCAAATTATGTTCTGAATTAGAGTAAAGCTACCAGTGTACATCAGACCACACTGTGCTTTTAATGCAAATTTTATGAGATGCAATTTCTTGACAACAAAAATCGATATTGCATTACAAAAGTGGACAGCATTGTTGTGTGACGCACAAATTCATTTGAGGGTGAGCATTTGCTAAATGAAAATGTGGTCACTTTTTCACAAGGTCAGCAAGTTGAGTGGCTCACTTAAGGTCAAAAAGCTGCGATAGCGTCCCTAAAGGATGCCTAGCACAGGAAAGACAATCAAATTAGCATGTTCTGCTTGTAAGTACATGTGTATGTATGTATATGTATGTATATATATGTATTTACACTGATGTACTTTTCAATTGCAGGCGGAAAGTCTAAAAGTAAAACATAGTGCAAATATGTATATACGCTTCATTGTGGCAGCTGGCAAGCTATTAACAGTATTAAAAAGGTAGCTGAGAAAATTCAACTAAGCTAGTAAATTAATGTTGAAATGAAATCCCCTTCAAGCCCATGTGTATGTGTATGTACACATCAGAATCAGATTTTGATTTTGTAACGCCGCACAGTGGGATTTTGGCAGACAAAATTGTATTGGTGAAGGTCACATTTTGTCGTTTTTTATATTTATAACTAACACCCCAAGATTTAGCAGCAAATATAATTTCAAGTTGAAAACTTAGCCAGTAAAGTCATGGGTTTGAATACCTACATAAAGAAATTTTTAAATGCATACTTGTTACCGTCTGCGGCATCCATGACATCTATGTTGATCACTACGCGGTAGTGTTTATCCATAACTCTCGGCCGCTTGCCTGCGATTATCTCTATGGCTATCGAAACTGCGCTCCGTATAGGCGCTAACGTCTACCTTTTCTTCCGGAATCCATACTGGTATGGTAATAGTCTGGATTCGCTTTCTGTGAATGGCAGTAGTCTGTTGTAGATAATCCGATCTCGAGCAGCTTACCCATCGTAACCACGAGATATATAGGGCAATGTGATATAGAAGCGCCAAGTTATTTCCCTGGTTTCGAAAACAATACCAGCTTCCGAATTTGAGTGCTATATTTGGAATACCATCTGGCCCAGATGCCTTACAATCTTCCAATATACTTGCCACCTGAATCTTTCTCTGCGGCAGTTTGCTCTTAGTTCTTTTATAATGTCGTTACACCAGCAAACTTGTTTTCGATTAGAACCGTTACCTTCCTTGACACCGAGACATCACTGGCTATGTATGCACAGTGTGTCGGAGTCGCTAAAAGGTGATAAACATATGTTAAATTGAATAAGTGTACATGAAAAAGTAAATTTTTTTCTGGAGCTAATTAAAAATCTGAACTGAAAATGCCAAACAGGAAGATTCTTTTTATTGAAAGAAAATTATCCACAACGCCAACAAAAAATTATCAAAAAAATTTAGCTATTTAAAACGTGCAGTTTGTAGACTAAAATTGAATGGATTAAAAACTTCATACTCGAATTTTTTGTAAAAAAGAAACTGATTGAAAAGTTTTAAATTTTGATGAAAATTTGCTGAATTTTCCTTAATTTTTCTCGAAAGTTTGAAATTTTGATTTACATACTTTTTGTTGTAGAATGAGCTATATTTCTATAAAAAATTTACGAAACAAATTTCCCAAAAAAAAAAATGAAGCTCGAATACCGTAAGAAAATCAAAGCAACATACTTCTGTGAGTCACTGTAAGTTTGTAGGCAGAAAACTCAGTACTGTTGCCAGTGTTAAGATTTTTCTAAGGAATGAGGTTAGAATTTCTTTCTTTCGAATAGATTTTGTCATTTCTAAAACTGTTTACAAGAGCAATGGTGTCGTAATGTTAACTACCAGCCGTACTTAATTAGAAAACGTATAAAATACCCATTCTGTGCTATATTTTGTTATATTAAACAGTTTAAAATTTTCTCTACATAGTACAGGCAACGCCTATTTAAAAGATGTCATCTGTCACATACAACCAAACTTACATATACATACATATTTGCACTACATCTGCCAGTCTGCGACGGGTGGTATTAAGTAGGTTGGTTAGCTGAATTGTTTGCTTGAAAAGTTGAAAACTTCCGGTTAACATTCTTTATGCTCGTCTATGTACAAAGTTTTCACTTTTATCGAAGTGAATGGGGANATGTATATATGCATTTACACTGATGTACTTTTCGATTGCAGGCGGAAAGTCTAAAAGTAAAACATAGTGCAAATATATACGCTTCATTGTGGCAGCTGGCAAGCTATTAACAGTATTAAAAAGGTAGCTGAGAAAATTCAACTAAGCTAGCAAATTAATGTTGAAATGAAATCCCCTTCAAGCCCATGCGTATGTACATATGTACGCATCAGAATCAGATTTTGATTTTATAACGCCGCACAGTGGGATTTCGGCGGACAAAATTATATTGGTGAAGGTCATATTTTATCGTTTTTTATACTTATTACTAATACTAAATACACGCCTTGGGTGACCCGGTTTTACAAGATTTGGCAGCAAATATAATTTCAAGTTGAAAACTTAGCCAGTAAAGTCATGGGTTTGAATACCTACATAAACAAATTTTAAAATGCATACTTGTTCCCGTCTGCGGCATCCATGACATCTATGTTGATAACTACGCGGTAGTGTTTATCCATAATTCTCGGCCGCTTGCCTGCGATTATTTCTATGGCTATCGAAACTGCGCTCCGTATAGGCGCTAACGTCTACCTTTTCTTCCGGAATCCATACTGGTATGGTAATAGTGTGGATTCGCTTTCTGTGAATGGCAGTAGTCTGTTGTAGATAATCCGATCTCGAGCAGCTTACCCATCTTAACCAGGAGATATATGGGGCACTATGATCTAGAAGCGCCAGGTTATTTTCCTGGTTTCGAAAACAACACCAGCTTCCAAATTTGAGTGCTATGTTTGGAATATAGGAAGATTTTTCTAAGGAATGAGGTTAGAATTTCTTTCTTTCGAATAGATTTTGTCATTTCTAAAACCTCCCACTTTTTCCCGAAATGACCTAGTACGTATGTATGTATATTAATAATCCCCTTACTCTTGTGCATTTATGGCGCTTAATTAGAAAACGTATAAAACACCCATTCTGTGCTATATTTTGTTATATTAAACAGTTTAAATTTTTTCCATAATAGATTCTCTACATAGTATAGGCAACGCCTATTTACCACCAACCAAACTTACATATGTATACATACATATTTGCACTACATCTGCCAATCTGCGACGGGTGTTAAGTAGGTTGGTTAGCTGAATTGTTTGCTTGAAAAGTTTAAAACTTCCGGTTAACATTCTTTATTATGCTCGTCTATGTACAAAGTTTTCACTTTTATCGAAGTGAATGGGGAGCAACTGCTGTTGTCGGCATCACTGCAACACTAACACACTTAAATATCGAGCCCTAACCGCCAAAATAACGTAAGCGACATTTTTTTTTTAAATTTTCTTTTTGATGCAGAAATGCATCTAGACGCTCTAGGAATATTTCTGCATCAAAAAGAAAATTTTGAAAAAAGTGTCGCTTACGTTATTTTGGCGGTTAGGGCTCGATATGTACTTATATGCGTACAAACTTGAGTACATACAAATCGCACACAAAGCCATACAACATTCATAGCGCTTTTGTCGTTGAATGCTGCCTAAATTACACACCCACCTACCACTTTCCAAGCGTCGTTGGCCGCTGCAACCGATTTGACTTACTTAGTGTATGCTCTTTGAGCCAATACTCGCACATTGGCAAGCAAGCGCACATGTTTACATTGCTTCACATTTAATTTATTTCAATTTTCACAATCANTGCACACAAAGCCATACAACATTCATAGCGCTTTTGTCGTTGAATGCGGCTTAAATTACACACCTACCTACCACTTTCCAAGCGGCGTTGTCCGCTGCAACCGATTTGACTTACTTAGTGTACTTTAGTGCTCTTTGAGCCAATACTCGTACATTGGCAAGCAAGTGCACATGTTTACATTGCTTCACATTTAATTTATTTCAATTTTCACAATCAACTATTGTGCAAGTAAATAAATTATTTCCTTTCGTTCGTCACTCTCTTATTCTCTTCATTCTTTTAGATTTCTGATTTCGTAATTTTTTTTGCCGCCCATACATACATATGTATGTATATACCTACTATTCACTTAATAAATTACATACATACAATACGCTCGCATACAAAACTAAAATACAAAACCCACACTGTAAGCTTGTTTGTTTTATACAATTTATTTTAATCAAATTGATTTATTATCTTTTACAGGATTTCAATTTATTTAACGTCAGGTGATTTGTTACTTCATTGCATAAGAGAATGTATGCGTTGGACTATTTGTAGCTACCAGATATTGCGAGATGTGTGTAAGTAAGTAAATATGTACATAAATATCCAGTATATGTTTTGTTATATAAAAATTTTATGATATTTATTCCTTAACCTTATATTTAACTATGTTTTCTTGTTTTAATAAATATCATCGGTACATATAGTACATAGGCATGTACATTAGACCATACCATCTTATAAGCAAACAAAAAAGTTCGCCGTACACCCCAAACTGTAATGGTGTTTTCTTTCTTAGCAAGAAAAGTTTGCCTTCTCATTGCATCAGTCTAAATGGTTTTCAAAATGNACGTTGGACTATTTGTAGCTACCAGATATTGCGAGATGTGTGTAAGTAAGTAAATATGTACATAAATATGCAGTATATGTTTTGCTATATAAAAATTTTATGATATTTATACCTTATGCTTATACTTAACTATGTTTTCTTGTTTTAATAAATATCATCGGTACATATAGTACATAGGCATGTACATTAGACCATACCACCTTATAAGCAAACAAAAAAGTTCGCCGTACACCCCAAACTGTAATGGTGTTTTCTTTCTTACCAAGAAAAGTTTGCCTTCTCATTGCATCAGTCTAAATGGTTTTCAAAATGCTTTACTTCTAAACGACACGTAGTAGGGTTGCCACATGTTTAAAAATCAAATTGAATTGAATGAAGGGAATTAGTTAACTGAAATATGTATATCAATATGGGTATCAGACAAAAGAAAAAATTTGNCAATTGAATGAAGTGAATTAGGTAACTGAAATATGTATATCAATATGGGTATCAGACAAAAGAAAAAATTTGACATATTTAGCAAGAAACAAAAATATTCCTGAAGCTTTACACTTAATTTCAGAGTCCAGTAATTTAAAAGAAATATAATCAGAACAAATCACTGATTGAAAATGTATGTATTTGTAATAAAATAACGAATACGATGTCGTAAACCTTTGGTTCGACACTATTATTATTTTAATTTAACTAAATTTGACTTTAAAAACAGGTGGCAACCCTCTTGGTAATATTTGCAAGCTAAAACCTTCTTCAATGTCTTTCGTCTGGTTCCCATATATTGATATCTATATATTTCCATTACCTAATCTGTTTAATTCAAATGGAGCTTGATTTTTTTTTTTTAAAAGGTAGCAACTCTCCTACATGTAGTTATGAAACAAACTCTTTGCATACTCATTTCGATTGATACCCATCTCTTAATAATTCAATAAACTTTTGGCAACTCCTTGGCAAAGCTCTATTGTCTACAGATCAATCTGACACCTCATTTTTAAAAATAGAACGATCGTGCAGATCTGATAGCACTGACAAAAAATTAAAAAATTGCTTTGTGCATTAGTAAAAGCACATTATTTCAAAAAGTGCGAAATCCAAAAACCCGTACTATACATAAATAAAATAATAAAAAATAATATATTTCTACATATATTTTTTATACATTCCGCTAAAAATTTTGCTGGTCACTGTGCAATAAACATAATTGACAACTGAAATAAATATAATGGAAATTTATCTAATACGGTTGCTTTCAGTGGCAAAAGGAGCTAAGCAGCGAATTAATTGTTTTAGCTCCTTGCTCCAACTACGCTCCAGCTAAAATCCTTTGCTCCTTGCTCTTTTGCTCCGCTCCGCTCCAAAGCCAAGTCCTGTCTGTAACACATCTTGTAGTTGAATAGAAGCACTTTCTCTATAGACTATCCGGATATTCTTTCCATTTGCATGAGTGGTCGATGTGTGGGGAGGCCAATATCCAAGGAAATTCATGTATTTTGAAATCCCATTCACAAAANACAGCTAAAATCCTTTGCTCCTTGCTCTTTTGCTCCGCTCCGCTCCAAAGCCAAGTCCTGTCTGTAACACATCTTGTAGTTGAATAGAAGTACTTTCTCTATAGACTATCCGGATATTCTTTCCATTTGCATGAGTGGTCGATGTGTGGAGAGGCCAATATCCAAGGAAATTCATGTATTTTGAAATCCCATTCACAAAAGCAAGGCTACATATGGGTTTGTTACCCTATCTTACGCGTAGACTGCTCTCATTGTCGGTATTGAGTATACACACATAACTAATTACGCGATAGTAGCAGCATACCCTGAAGAACGCCCTACCAAAAAAAAAAAGCCGTACTATGTTCATAAGGGTGGCCCTTAAATATAGGAAGCAAATATTTACTTCAGATTTTCTAAGCCTCAATCCCTAAGTCGGTGCTGCTATAGTCAAAGATATCACGTGTAAATTTTGGCCCCGATTGGAGTCGGTTAAGGCGTGGCGCACAGGGGTCAAAGTTCAGATTCCTCTCTTAACCGACTACAATCGGGACAAAAATTGATATGTGATATTTTCGATTTTAGTAGTAGCGATTTTGGGTATTAAATGAAAAAAATATTTTTAATTTTTTGAGTCTGCGTACAGGCATCTGGCTTTTGATCCCTTTGCGACACACCTTAACCTACTCTAATCGGGACCAAAATTTAATGTGGCATCTTCGACAATGGTAGTATAAATTTTGAGTGTTAAATGAAAAAAATAATAATTTTTTGAGTCTCCGTCGAGGACTTTGACCCCTTTGCGACACGCCTTAACCGCCTACAATCGGGACCAAAATGTATATCTGTGACCGTGGTATTACCGATTGAGTAAATTAGACTTAAAAAAATCATTCTTTTGATTTTTTAAGGACTACCCTTATGTACATACATACGTTGCGATTTTAAAATTGTTTACTTGATTTATCGTTTACATAGACAACCGTTTCTGTAAAAGAAATTTACAAAAAAAATGTACATAGATGCAGATAAATTAGTTGACGAGATCATAAATTTCACCTGTACCCAATGGTTTTGATTCATTTGTTTTTCGTTTTTCAGTTGCAGTTAAAAAAAAATCTCAATGATTTATAGCGTGTGTCGGAATTATCACAGCTGTTGAGTCAGTTAATCGGGCAGTGAAACGAAAGCGGAAGAGAAAATCGTTTACAAATACTCTTAAGTTGTAAAGTAGTTTTAAAAAAGTCAGAGTTCCGTGGAGACATACAAATGTAAAAATGTATGGTTTTATGTATTTTCTTCAAATCTCCTTCATATTTTAGTGCTACTTACGCAAGCTGGTCCAAATACATATTAATGTATTGTGGTTGTTGCACCACTTCCCTGCAGAAAAAAATATCAATTGATAAAAAATAACCAACTTGTAGTGAGCTTTTTTGCAGGATTTCTATAAAATATATAACTTGTAATTAGCTACAAAAAGCTAACTTGGAACTAAGTGCAGACTTAATCGGGACATGGGTTTCTTTAAACAAGTTTCTCTTTAAATATCCTCGTACAAGTTTTACTTTANGTGCAGACTTAATCGGGACATGGTTTTCTTTAAACAAGTTTCTCTTTAAATATCCTCGTACAAGTTTTACTTTAAATACACTTTCTTTCTGGACTTCACAAATCGTTTTTCGAGTTGAGGACAAATAAAAGGAAGTTCGAAATTTTATATTATCATTTTGAAGTCATGCCTGACGGAGTTCGAATATGGTACCATCTACAGCAGAATATGTAAACAAATATCTAATGTAATAAAATAAAGCAAAAAAGTATAAAAAAAAATACCAAAAAAATTTTTTGTTTTTCTTACTTATATTTTTCTTCAAAAGTATGTAGTTAAAAATAAGCTACATCTAATGCAGAGGTAACCGCCCTTGACTATTTCGCGATCATTGCCATAGAAATATAGTTAGCTTTCCTCAAAGAAAATATACAGATAATAGTAGTGACCTTTAGCTTCTTCCTAATCAACTTCAAGTTAACTTATAGTTAGATACATTTCCCGCAGGGTTGCTTATGTGAAACACAAAGAAACAACGCCAGAAGCGCTTTGTGCACATATGTACATATGTATGTACATTCATTTGCTTTGCTGAGATTGGAATTGCAGTTTTTCTGCACAATTTACAATTTACAATTTTCTGACAAAAGATTGGTGTTATAGTTTTTCTATAGTGTTATATGTAGTATGGCTGAGCGCCAAAGTAGAATTGAATCTATATTTTTGTCTAGCATTCGAAAAGAGCCGCAGTTCAATACGTTCGTTCACCTTACAGAAACATTTATGAGTTCATACATATACATGGTATATGCACGTATGATTTTACATTAGGGTGGTCCTTAAAAAAATCAAATTAACGATTTTTTTCAGTCTCGCCCCCTGAATCAGTAATATCAGGGTCTCAGATATCACATTTTAAATTTTGGTCCCGATTGGAAACGGTTAAAGCGTGTCGTACAGATTTTTCTATAGAGATCAAAACAATTAAAATTAATTAATTTTACATCTTATATCCAAAATCGATCCTACCATAGTCGAAGAAATCACATATAAATTTTGGTACCGATTGGAGTCGATTAAAGCGTTTTCATAGGGTAGTCAAATCTTTGGCCACAAACCACTGTCGAATTTAACTCGGCGATGGCCTAGGAAGTGAAAATTAAGCCCCGCGGCATTACCTTTTCTATAGTTTAGAACCAGCCCTAAATTAGAAAGACGAAAAAAGTACTATGATTTTTTCAAACACTCTTTTTGTTTTGCCCGTGGTAGCGATTTTAAATTATATTCAAAGAAATGTGTTTTCAATTTAAAAACAAATTTCTTTGAAGTAATAAACATATAAAACTGTCAATTTCGTACAAAGTTATAAAGCATTTTTCTTGTTTAAATATAACTTTGTTAGGCTAAACCATTCAAATATAAAAATTTAATACTCAAAAAATTTGATTTTTTCCACTGAAATCCCACTGCGCGCTGTATCCTTTTTTCGATAGTTCTTCTACTAAAGTTCCGAACCGGCTCCATACTCATCACCTTAAATATAGATTTCTACCGAAAAGGCCGTTACAACGTCAATAAAGAAAAAGAAGATTTGGGACTTGGCAAATTTGCGTGTCACTGAACAGAAAAGGTTAGAAATATAATAGTCCGGTCAAGTTAGACCAATTTTCAGCTTTATATGAAATATTGTAAGCCTACCCTCATTTATTGAGCTAACTTGGCTGGGCTAATAATACGTATTTCGAAAATTTAGAGAATTGGACTTGGGTTTTTGCGCCTGAAAATAATTTTTAAGAAAAAGTGGAAATGTATCACATTTCCCTGCTCTACTGTCGAACTGGCTCGTTTTTGGCGATATAGATCTACATATGTAGTACGGAACTAAACATTTGATTTACTAGTTCGGGGTTTCTCTGCAGGGTATGTACATACGTAAAGCGTGGTTCAAGTACTAATTATGTTTGAAACGGTATGTACGGCGTTAACTAGATTAATAATAATAATAATGTTAAATAATGCGAAAGTTATGTGGCGCTTAAAAAAAGAATGGAAAAAAACACTTGTAAGCAGATTTGCCAGAATTTTTTGAAACGACCGGCTGGATGAGCAAAAAACGCTTTTTCCCCGGCTAAAAATGGCCAGTTATTTTTAACGGTTTTGTTTTTTGCTTAAAAATTGCTTATTTTTAAACGATTTAGGGTTTCATTATAAAATAACATAAAACAAAACACAATAGCACTAACTAACCATTTTAATTACAATATGCAGTTGAGGGCGTTGCTCATTTTCTCCGTATAACATAATCGTCGATAATTTTTTTATATGAAAAAAAAAATTGAGCGACACCCTATAGAAAATAAATTTGCCAAAGATCTGTAGAAATGGGCTAAAACACTGCATACTAAATTTTTTTCTTAATAATGTAATGAAAGTGTATATTTAAACCAAAATTTTCAGAGTTGCACAAGATTTGGAACTCTATAATAAATTAGCGCAAAGTAAAATATTTAAAAACCAGTTGCCCGTATTGCAAAAAACCTTCTGTACCCAAACTTTATTGGTTGCCTGTATATTGTTTTTTGGTGACCTCTACCAGAATCCGTTGCCAAAACATTGCAAAAGCAGCATTTTCGTGTATTTTGTTGTTGCTTCTGGTATCGAAAGTGTCAAAAGCTGTTCTGATTTTTTTTCTAAATCAAAGCGTGGCATGTGAAATACAAAAAATAAAAAAATTTAATTGGAAAAAATAAAAATTGTTGCAACTTTCTTCTTAGTAAATTTGTTTGCTTCTCGGAGCATTGATCCATCCTTTGCAAGGCCCGGTTGTGCTGCTGTGTTGGGCGAATGTTCCAAAAGCTGCTATTCAATAACTTCTTTTGTATGGAAAAAGGGTTCACATGCAAATAGATTTTAATAATTTAGAATTTTTGTCAGAAGAAATATAAATATTTGACATTTTTGAGACCAAATAATTTTGAAAAAAAAAAATAAAAAAAAAAAATCAAATCAGCTGCTCTACTGATACTACCCCTTCAATGTGTCTCGGGTGGTGCTATCTACTTAGCTGATTTCTTCTTCTTTTAGTCGCCTTACATGTATTTTGTTTTTGCTTTTACTGATTTGACAACACACCCATGAAAAGAAAAAAAAAACAAAATACATGTACGTTTTAGGGCGAATTGAGATTTGACATTTTTAACAACCGTAATAAAAAATGCATGGGATCGTTGTTTTTGTATTGTTGCTACCATCTTGTATAAATTCGCCTTAATAGAAGTTATACATAGCCGCTATTTCAAAGATTTTGAATCACAAGAACGAGTTTTTTTCAAATGCACTGACTATAAAAATTTCATCGAATTCCTTCCAAAGTGTTGTAAGCCCTCAAGACCATTTTCTCAGTGCGAACTAACCCTAGTTCGTTTGATAAATGTAAATTCTTGAGCTGAAAATCAACAGTCAACTAACGAATGTTACTTAATTCTTAACTGTGAAAATCACGCTAAAAATTCTTAAATATGTAGCATTGATAACAATTTCATAGGCATAAATTAAACTTAAATTCCACTTTTTTAATTAACATCTAACCCACCCTTTTCTTACATACATATGTATGTATGTATGTACATAGTACCTGCATACGCCTACATAGGTATGTATGTACATTCAAAAGTTCCCCACATTTGGCCTAACACATAAAAACCGCTTAAAAATACTTCGCCATAAATAATCAATTTAATCCTGGCACTACGAGTATGTGGGCGGGCGGCTGCTCTCGGTTTGACTTTTTCGATCTGGGATTTTGCTGTTTCCAACAATGGCTGCACCCAGTCGGTATGTGGTATATATTGGCGCCAACCAGCAATCACAACTTTCAGCCATTGAACTAATACAAAACCAAAAAAGAAAAGCAGAAAAATGCAAACCCAAGGCTGTGGTGGTGGTGGTGCAGCCATTGAGGTACGTAGAAAATTTTTGGGAAAAAATTCCTGTGTTCAACCAAACAATAAATTGTATAGATTTAGACGGTGGCGTGTGGGTTGTGCACCCACCCGAAAGTTCAATGCATTCACGCACTCGCATACATATGTACATATTTATGTATATGCATACTGTGGAGCCAGAGTAGATACGTTGCTTGGTTTATGCTTGCGGTTTTCGGCGTGTTTGCTCATCTAAAAATCAATTAAAAATATGCCTGCTTAAAGAGCGAATTGAGTAAACAGTTTTCACAGTGCCAAAAATTCATGCACCCAATATTTTTTAGCCCTTACTAGCTTAGTTTATGTGAGTTGAGCCGAATTAAGTGATTTAAGGATACATTTTCAAATCGGGATTAAAAAGAACAAATGACCGAAAAAAGCATGATTCTGTCCTCAAAAGCGGTGTGTTGACCAAGCAAACATAATTCGCACTAGAAGCTCAGCACGCTGTAGAAAATAACGATAGACATTGTATTGAAAATGAAAACAGTTTATTAGTTATACAGCTATGAACAGATTTTTGGCATTTCGTTTCTACAGCGGATGGTTACAAAGACTGTAATGGCCCGGCACCAAACTCGCAATTCTCATGGGCAGATGACCCACAGTGTTCCAAGCTGAAGTTTTAGCATTTCCAATTTATGCCAAATTAAAACTTGAAAAGAGTTTGAAGAGCGCCTTCTAGTTATCTTTTCAGACAGCTAAGCAGTCATCAGGGCTCTCACAAACTGGATGATAAAATCCAAACTCGTTGAAGACTTAAAGCAGTCTGCGTTTCGAATTCTGGCAGCAAAAAATACGTTAACTCTGTGCTGGGTGCCGGCCAACTGTAGGGATCGATGGCAACGATGTTGCTGACGAGTTGGTGCGAGAAGGATTCTTAACTGCCTTTTTGGGACCGGAAGAATGCAGTCGTCTTAGTTGGTTCTAAGTGGTTACAGTCTGAACGCAGTAATTACTGAGAGGCTATAGGTAGCCACAGACAGGCCAGGCTCCTCGACTACCCTCTTAATATATCGGATGTTATGGAGTTAAACGGAAATGACATCAGGCTACTCTCCGGCAGTGTTGCCTGGTCATTGAAGTGAGAAATCGTCAGTGTGGTTCTCAAAAATCGTCATTTGCGTGTAAAAATCGTCAACATATAAAAAATTTTAATAAACAGAATCAGGAAGCTTTTTTGGTTTTTTTTTTGTAATTTTATTCTAGCTTCTGATTGCTATACGTGAAAAATTAAGAGTTTAACTCCTTACGAATTTTTGAAATTCGCATAGCTTTTAACAAAAATATTTTTAATTGTAATAAAATCAAATTTTCATCTTCATTTTTTTTTTTAAACTGCCACTTAACTATGTTCATAAGATTTGCTAAAGAACTTATTCATAATTCCCTTCGCTCAATAAAATATATACCAGTCAAAAACTTCACAAATAGTGATGAAACGAAGAAAAACTACTTATCGATAACATGCTGCCACATGATATAATTTCGATACGACATTTATGTATTAGGAGAAATGGTAAACTCTCAACAAGTGTTTACACTGCAATTTTTAGTTGTCCGTATAACTATCTTCAAAGTTGAGAACCAGGCAAATTTGCACATAAAGAAAAATCGTCATTGGGTAAAAAATCTTCAAAATGACGACCAAATCATCAACCTGGCAACACTGCTCTCCGGGTACCTAACCGGCCACAACCAACTTCGATTTCATAGGCGCCGAGGAAACTTCCGAATACATTCTTTGTAACTTTGTGGCCTTGGCTAGATATTAATTTATTTCAAAGCTTCAATGGTCAAACCCTACTACAAACCATGCGACTACTAAGGGCATTTAGGGTTCATTAGGCAAGCCGAGCGTGATTCAAAGTACCATTCAGGTCGCAATATCTCGTGTTCTGACATATCCGTACTACCTATTTATCTAGGTATTGTCAATGCGTAGCGGTAAGTTATGTGTGTCTACTAGCGTGTATATTTTTCAGTTGAGTGATTAATTTGAGGCATCACGTATTTATGAATGAGTTGAGTATCAATTTGTAAGTAAGTATCTAACAAAAAGCAAATCGTTTAACATACACATGTGTGCAATTTCGGTTTTTACAATTATGCTTCACTTTAGATCAAGGTCAAGTGAACATAATTCGCTTGGTCGATCATGCTACCGTCAACAAGCATATTTAAGCCTAAGTCATTATTCAAAGTGGCCATTCATCATTGCATTGGCTTATAGTATAAATATTTTACGATGTACGTAAGCATTTACATACATATGTATATATATATATATATGAAAGTCGACTACAACGCTTCGAAGTGGGAAGGAAATAAATGCGTAGTATGTACATCAGACCGGAGCCTAAAGAATTTTTGTAAGACAAATATAAAATTAAATATTTCAGAGAAAAGCTGCCAAAGTGAAAAAAACATATTAGAAGTTAAAAATTGTGCGCAAAACTTTCCACATGCTTCCATTTCTTTGCAAAACACATTAATTAAAAAGTAAGATTAAAAATACGCTTGTATTGTTGTGATTCGTCCAACATTTTCAAATTTAACCGAATGCCGAAACAGTCAGAAGGAAATTGGCATATAACCAGTGAAGTATGTACGTTGTGCCACCATTGCCCACTCACCTGCATGTACATATGTATGTATATTAGGGTAGGCCAAAAATACATGCGAAAAAACAAAGTCGGAATTTTAATACTTCCCCCCACGACTGTTTTTTTATTTTGAAATCAAAAGATATTTAGAGGTCATATATTTAATTGTATTTTTTTATACTACCGGTTTTTATGATTTTTGGGGGTTTAGGAGTCCTTTAAAAAATAGTTAATATTAAAAACTGGTTAAACAACCGTGTATTATTTATTTATTTATTGCTTTTTCCCCATAAAAAATGATACATGGAAAACTCTGAGCGCTTTGAGCGACCTCTACAAAATAAAAAAATGTATAATTTTTAAGTGACACTGACTTAAAAATTTATGCAATTAAAAAAAAAATCTACAAATTTTCGTTAAAATTTCGAGTTTTTTAATTAGAACGTTTAATTAACGTTTCAAATGGTTAAAAATGTCGATTGATTTTTTAGAATTTTTAAAAGTTCGAAATTTGTACGAAAGTTTGTTAAATTTTTTTTAATATTGCACAAATGAGTAGTCCACTTGCAAACAGCGTTATGTGATTTTATAATAGTGATCCATAAATAAAAAAAAAGTCTGCAACAACAACAACAAGTAACAAGTAACAGTAAAATTGAATATAGCGAGTTTTGAAACAGTAACTTTTACATAGCTATCTTTTTTTTTTGCTTTTCGCGTTCGCTCTTCCATGAAGATTGGTCTGCTTCTTTTTTAAGACGCCTTCCACTAGGCACCGAAACTACCACGTTTTCTTGCAGTTTTCTAAATTCATCAGAAGATGGAGACTTTTGAAAGTGTATAAATAAGTATTATGGCGACTTTTGCAATAGTAGTTAACATTTGATGCTATTTTTTCAGAAAATAGAAAGATTTTGTACCGTATTGTTAGTGGACATGAAACTACTTTAAATACTGGTACGTTAATCACTAAAAATTAAAAATCTAAAAAAATTTACATAGCGCCTTTGCAAGTGGACTGCTCAAATTTGGAAACATGAATTTCCACGGGTTTTGTTAAAGAACGAACTACATTTTTATTTAAAAATATAACAAAAGTTCAATAACAACAAATATAATTCGTTAAAACTTGGCAAAAAGTGGTTTGGTTATAAGAACCCCTACATCCCCCCCTAAATACGGCCTTGCTAGTTGGTGACAGCATTAAAATTCCGACTTTACTTTTTTTGTATCACTCTAATAAGGGCCGTTTGCACCATGTCTAGTTAATTCTAACTCCCAGTTAAACATCTTTATCGACATTATCGACACGCATCATATAACATGTGATCGATAAAGCAGTTAACGTGCTTAACTGAAGGATGTACCTCCAGTTAGCGTTAACTAGACATGGCGCAAACGGCCCTAATGTGCATATAATGCCATAATGACATTTGTTGTTGTTGAATTTCATAACGGGAAACAAAAAGCAAACTTTCTCATTTTGGTATTTACGATTCCATTGCCGACAACTTGTAATAGTTTGTTGAGGACAAAGGACAAAATAGTTCTAGAAATATTTCGTCAGTCAAACTTTTCACGATTAAAGTTCGATTAATTTTTGTACATATGTATGTATTTCGAAAAGTTGTGCCGTTATTGCAGCTATTTAGTGGTGATTGAAATGGTGTTGTTGGCGGAAAATTAGTGTGCGGCCAAGTTGTGGTGGTCGGACGCTGAACAAAAACCAGCAGCCGCAAACAATTCACTTTAGTTTTTAATTTGTTGTTGTTTGGCATTGCACTTAGGTTGTGTCAAATAGCAAAATACCTACTTACCAACACGCCATAACCAGAAACTTTTAAAGGATCTGTGTTGTTGCTTCCTGGTACGTAGTACCTATATAAAATACATACATACACATACATAAGAATTTATTCAAACTTACACTACAAAACGAAATGAGAAGAGATGAACAAAATAACTTTAATTGCTTTGGATGTTTTTGTTGTATATGATTTACATTTAATTGGTATATAAGTATGCATGTAGCTAATACTTTTATTGGAATTCCGAAGAGCTTTCAATTAATTACCAAATATTGCAGGATTAATTTTCTACGCAACAATTTATCTTTTTCCATCTTTGCTCAACGAAACTACAAATAAAAAATAATTTATGTAGTATTTATTGAACCAGAAAATTAGTAGAATAATGTGGTGAATCTTTTATGGTACAACAGTTAGAGAAATACTTGTGGCACTTAATCAAAATACATTTACAAAAATATTGCTATTTAAGCTAATATTAGTTCGCCATGCAAGAAAATTGTACGAATTTCTACGAATTATCATGATTTTTGTTCAAATACCGTTCGTACAGATAAAAAATTTATCCATCACTCAAAAATGTAGAACGCAAAGTGACAATTCTCTTGGAGAGAAGTTGTATGTAAATTCTTGCTGAAAATCCCAATCTGCATCTTAATCTTAATATTAGTCTTAATCTTAATCTTCCTCTTAATCCTAATCGAAATCTTCGTCTTATTCGTAATCTTAGTTTAAATCTTTATGGTGCCTAGTCTTTGACTCTCTTTTTCTGTCGCTTTTTCGTTTCATTGGAGATTGGAATTAAAATCCAACGATCGTGCTTGTGAAATTTGAAGGTGTACTTTCGCAGAGGGTTCCCGCCAATTGAGAGAAAAACACCATTAGTGGAGCATTTTTCAGTCACACCCGGAAAGTAAACGACTAAACCAAACTGACTTTAGACACCTCCTAACTACTTTTTATCGAGAGTCAACACCTCCATAAACTCTAGCCTTGTATAGACCACTCGTCGCGCATTTCCGTTCGAGACATTGAAACAAGCTACTGAAACAGAACCCCGACATACTCAACATATGAATGTTCATTAGACCGTACCAGAAAAATAAATTTCTCTGTAGACCCCTGGGGATAAAGTATTTGTGCA
>NW_016167044.1:0-22474 GCF_001687245.7 Rhagoletis zephyria | reverse complement strand
ATATTTTACTTGTTGAAAATTTCCTTGCAGGGTATTCATGTACCAAAGGTACCTTTTACTATGTACAATCATACTATGGCATATTACTTACTTTACAGCCTGTAACAAATAACTAGAAACACTGCCGTAAGGAAAAAGTGAATATTTTCTACGTTAGGATGATTCTTCGTAATTGCTGAGGGCGTTGGCTTACGTTACCGCCGAATGCACCGGCGAAAGGCTACTTAAAAAAAGCTAAAGCTTTTTGAAAATTTAAAATTATTTTGATAAAATTTTGTTTAAAAATGTCCAATGATTAAAGGGGACTAATACCAAAGTTTACGCTAACTAATAAATAATAATAATTAAAACTTTGAGTGAAGAAAAATAAAAAACTAGTGCATTAACGAAGTTTGCTGTTATTTGTTGTTGATTGGTATATATGTATTCATGTATGGGCAAGAAGTGCTTAACCCTGGAGAAGTCGCGTATTCGCCAACTACTTACATATGTACATATGTATGTATATTGAAAAAAATTTTTTCAACTAACATTATTTCAACTCTATTTGAAATTATTTTAAAGGTAAGGATTAAACGCAAACTAGAGGAAAAAGTGACACTCATTAAAGTTTTAGAAAACAACGCTTGACTTTTGTATGGTTTAATAAGTACCTACCTACCATTTTTTTGCTATGGCTAGCAAAATACTCATAGCGCTAGCACTGTAGGGTTAATAAAAGAAATAAAAGAACATTGCGGACCATAACAAACCATTAAAACAGGGACCGAAAATAATCGTTAAATACCAAAATTTTTATTTTGAGGAATTCGTTAAAATGGATTTTTTTTCGGTAAGATTTTATCTTTATTTTGTGACTTTGACTTTTTTCGATCAAAAATAATGGTTATTTCAATTTCAATATATTTTTTTTTTAATAATTTAATTTAAACTGAAAACAACACAACGGCTATATGATTGAAAAAATTAATATCAAATATATCGTTCAAAAGTCGATCGAAAAAATAAAAATCCAATAATACCGAAAAAATTAAATCATAAAATAACGGTTAAATTGCATCGGAAAAAGGGTAAATCCCATTTTAACGGTTAAATTATGTTTTTTTTTTTTTATAAATATCAAAACCCTTGTGGTCCCGGTATTAACAGTATCCTAACTTGCAGGTATATGTATGTATGTACTAGGTATCTTAGATGTCCAGCAATGAACTAAACATTATCGGAGAAATACTCTGCAGCAAGCCTGCTCCTTAATTAGAGAAAACTTCAGACTATTCTTCTGCGGTGTGCAGGCTACGTTAATACACCAGGATCCAGGTACGAAATGGACACGATGATGTCATCTCACATCATCTCAACACTAATAGCGCTCTTACACGATAAGTATGTATTTGCATATGCTACTTTTCTGATGCGTTCTAATATACATATGGTACATAGGAGTAGATGCAAAAAAGTAGCATTTCCATATGCAAATACATGTCGTGTAAGAGTGCTGTAAGCGCCAACACTCACTCCAATCCATTAGGTTTCTTGTGAATTAGTTTTCATCGGAGCAATAAAAATTCATTCGGAAGTCAATACAAAATGTAAACCTAAAACGGAAAAATGTATCCTTCTTTGCGATATTTGAATTTTTTCAATTAATAAAATTGTTTTAAATAATACAGATTTGTTGTAAAGCGTTTTGTATTCAATTTTCGTGTACATATAAACATGGCTAACGGTTTATGTATTTTCAAAGGTGAGTGCACCACCTTAACTGAACTGCATTATCAATTTATTTAATATCTTTCAAATAAGTTGCTGTACTCAACGGTGCATCATTATGTAGTACATATGTACATAAGAAACAAGTATGGATGATGTGTGTATGTATGCAATTTTATATGTTTTTATATGCAATAGTTGCTGCGATAGCTGTAGCTGCGTTTGTGCAGTTGAGGATTTTCTCTTATTCTAGTTATAGCTTCTTGTCTTTTTTTTCGTTTATTATTCATTTGAGTGGGAAGTGGGGCAGTGCATTTTTAGAAGCGGTCACACTACTTTAAAGCAGCGCGCCAACAAGCCAACCAAATACATAGCTACATAGATACACACATACACTGGTGGAAGAACTAATAGAAACTCGACATTTTGACCAGTTTTGAATATTTTGTCTTTGTTTAATCTTCAATAATTTTCACTAGAAGTCTTGCTCATTATATTAACAAACGTCATATAAATGCACATTTCAAACTTTGTACAAAAATTAAACAAATGTTCACCAAATTTTCAAACTTTTTATTCTGAATTTTTAGAAATTCAGTTTTATGGCCATTAAATTTTAGTAGGATACATTGATGCCCGATTTAACCAATAAATTTTAAAACTTATCAGACTGTTAAAATTTAAAATGACAAATTTTCCGAACAAAATAGTGTAATTTAAATTCTTAACTGATAGATTTAAAATTGATTGTTGCAGGCGGGCATGAGTTTCCAATTCCTACAAAATACCGTTAATTTTTTTTTTAGTTGACGGTATATACATTAAGGAAGGAAATGCCTAGCACCGTCAGCAAAAAATTTATTCAAAATTCTGGATAATAAGTTTGAAATTTTGGTGACATTTTTCTTATTTTAAAGCTAATTCCATATTATATATAAAAGGACAGGAAGAATCAATCAATCAGCCAAAAAGCCTAAAACGACATATCCATGAAAATTATTCGATTTTTTTTTTGCAAAGTTTAAGATGTTGGTTTATATGTTGTTTGCTATATACCTAATAAGCTAGACTTCTATACAAAATTAATAAACAATAAATAAACAAAATAAAAAAACCCAAAACTGATAAAAATGTGGTGTTTCTATTATTTCTTCCTCCAGTGTATGTACATATTTATATATTTATGTAAACGTAAATAACGGGTGATTTTTTTGAGGTTAGGATTTTCATGCATTAGTATTTGACAGATCACGTGGGATTTCAGACATGGTGTCAAAGAGAAAGATGCTCAGTATGCTTTGACATTTCATCATGAATAGACTTACTAACGAGCAACGCTTGCAAATCATTGAATTTTATTACCAAAATCAGTGTTCTTTGCGCTTTACGTCCGATTTATGGTCTACATAATCGACCAAGTGAGCAAACAATTAATGCGATTGTGACCAAGTTTCGCACTCAGTTTACTTTATTGGACATTAAACCAACCACACGAATGCGTACAGTGCGTACAGAAGAGAATATTGCGTCTGTTTCTGAGAGTGTTGCTGAAGACCGTGAAATGTCGATTCGTCGCCGTTCGCAGCAATTGGGTGTGCGAAACACATTTCGAACCGAACACTGATTTTGGTAATAAAATTCAATGATTTGCAAGCGTTGCTCGTTAGTAAGTCTATTCATGATGAAATGTCAAAGCATACTGAGCATCTTTCTCTTTGACACCATGTCTGAAATCCCACGTGATCTGTCAAATACTAATGCATGAAAATCCTAACCTCAAAAAAATCACCCGTTAGTTACATAGCTATGTATATCCACATACATACATTAAAGCACACGTATTTATGTATAAACATACACACACATACATACATCGACTGCAAGCCAGTTGTCCAATAAACAAACGCACATACAAATAGAAGAACAAGTGTTTTGCAAGTCTTTTCGACAAATAATAAAAATGAGGATATTTTTAACAAGTGCATCACTAAATTGGCACAATTCAAAACGGTGATGCCACAATGTACATATGTAATTTGCAAAGTTAAGATTTAAATAAGCTATTTAAATAAAAGAAATATAAATTAAATACATATTAACCATAATTTTGGAGCCAAAGTTTGAGCCATAATCGATTTGAAAACCGATTTTCAACAAATACATATGTATACGGTAAGCTGATAACCTGGGAACGAAGTTTTTGCGAATTGCCTCTTATTCTTCACGTCAGCGGTAGAGCTTTTCCCAGGGACCGTGCCGGTTATGATCCTTATAATAAAAATCATAATTTAATCGTTACAATTGGATTTCTACTTTTCCAATCAAATTTAACCGTTGTTTTTGGACTTTTTATTTACCGCTTTTTTTATTTATTTTCTTCCGGTAAAAATCTTATATTATAACCGTTATTTTCAGCTTTAATTTTTTAGATCATAAAATATGTAAATAGGTCATAAAAACTCAGTCTCCATCATAACGGTTAAAAATTACCGAAAATAATAAAAATCCAAAATAACGTTTATTTTTGATCGAAAAATAAATTAAAATCTCAAAAAAAAAAACCGATTGAATTTGACCGAAAAAATAAATATCCAAATTTAACGATTACACCGTGCGACAAAAACCAAGAAATCTCAAAACTCACGAAACAATCAATATGCTCGCGAAACTTTGGACCAGATATTGTGAAACTTGATTTTTAGTTTTTTTCTCTGACGTCAGGACTTTTTTTTAAGGATTTTCAAATTTCAAAGCTATGAATAGTTCAAAAAATTATTCAAAAGAATTCAGTGTAATGTAAAATAATAAGATTTAAAAAATCAAGTCTCTTAGTTCACAGGAACGAATAGGTACTGAAAATTCCCTTTTAATTAATTTTATTTTTCTAGGCTAATATAGTTGGAAGGGCGAGATTCGAGGATGTGATCCTCTGTATATTAGTCCGTAACATAAAATTTTTTCAAAATGCCATATTGCAAACTTTCAAGGATATTCAAGGATAAAAGTTTAAAAGAACTTTTTCAATACCTTTTGGTTCTTATGCACCAACAAATTTAAACTTTTTAAATTCTACAGAATTTTATCTTTTATATGGCACCCATATTGCTATTATACATTGCACTGAGTTTTAAAAAAATTTTTTTTTAATCAATAATGTCTTTAAAATTTCAGAGTCTTTTTAAGAAAATTCCTGACATACATAAGTCGTCATCGACATCCGCGATTTAACTGCTACCACTCTAGAATCCCAAAAGAAAAGTTGTATGGTGCTGCAATACACTTACCTCCATTTTAGTGCGATGATTTTTTAAGAATCGATACAAAAAAAAGTTATCAAAATGTATGCAATTAAGTCGCAAATCCTCGTCCATTTTTAAGTTCATATATGAGGTTCTCGTTTTGCCCGACTCTTGCATACCCAAACACATAAATTCAATTAGAAGTGATAAAAATTTAAATTGTGAAACTTAAAAGGGGATTTAATTAAGCCAAGAAGAAACAAAAACGTCGCGGAGGAAAGCACAAGAAATACGTATGAAAAACAAACAAAAAAATAACAACACTTTAATTGCATTTACTATGTGCTTAGTGTGAGTGGATGCAGAGGTAAATATGGATGTAGATATGTATGCGTTTATGTAGTACGTACGTATGTATGTATGTACCACACTCCACTCTCCAACTTGCTCCATTCATTTCTTCTTCTACGTTGTTTGGGTTTCTCTTATTTTTAACATATTCTACATACATACATATGTACAATATGCCCAGGCCCGGCCGCAAGGGGGGCTTTTGGGTGATCAAACCCCCCTGTTAGTGGGAAAAAATGAATAAAAATTGTAGTATAAGATAATAATGGTGAAAAATACTTTAACGTCGCAACAATTTTTAAATGAGCTTGAGGCCGTTTCTAATGGTGCATATACCAGTGACCGCGGTGAAGAAGTCTTATGAGGAGAAGTGGCTCAATAAAAATTGTGGAATATAATTGTTGAATGGCCATAAATAACAACAAAAAAAAATTTTAAGATATCCGTGGAACTTTTTTATTAAAATAGCCTAATGGTAACAACATTGTTTTGCCTTGCAATTAAGGCATTCAGCTGCTAATGGTTACCACCTATTTAAAAAAAGCGAGAGTCATTTAAAATAGCGATCCAAGCAAATGAACTCTGTGAAGGGAAACCAATAAATATATATAAAAAAAATTGCAGTCAAATATTGTATTTGAAAATATATTATAGTATGCATTGGATTTAGATGAAACGATTGCGTTCGTTATTGAAACTTATGTTTTATGTTAAGTCGTATATTTGCACATAACACGTTTTTGTTCTAAAGATGTATTTTTTAGATTTTGAATGCTTATTATTTATTTTTTTTTAACGTACAATATTAAATAATTACACTAGCGAGTACTGTGGCTTATTTGTATTTTCGTAGTGTCAGCTATTGGTTCTAATAATTTTGTAATAGCCGTCATTGATTCGTCAACCGTCAAGCGAGAGGCGAAACGAACGAACTTAATGAGGTACAACCTAACTCGCTCTCGTACATATATCCGTGCTAGCTAACTTTGTTGTTGCTTTCACATGCAAAATTCTTCTTTAAGCGACCGGAACTCAAATATAGCGAGCAGAGAAGTGGCGAATCGATGACGGGTAATATTTTATTATTTTTATAATTTTCTGGAATCATGAGAATGATATATTTATGTAGAAGAATTTGATGTACAGTTGGAGTACCATAATTACCAATGACAATGACACTTCTCTTTGAAACCTATAATAAACGTTCAAAAATTTTATTCAACTTGTTCCTAATTTTTTCTAAAATAAAATAAAAACAAATAAAAGTATATAACAAATGACTAAGTGTCCATCAAGACAAGATGCAGGAAGGGTATTTTCAGAGATAGTAGGTGAGAGTTCTAGCTTTAATTTAGGCCCGGAAGGTTCTATCACCGTTTGTTTCTTTGCTATGGCTTTTCAAATATTGTAAAAACGCGATTTTTTTACACTTTGACCACAATTTTTTTTTAATCTGGAGCTGATGGAAACTTTATGCTTACGGATTCGTAATCAACACATAAAAGTCTATCAAAAACATCTTTAACATTTGCCATACCAAAATTAGTATGTTTCCGTTAAAAAATTAGCAACAATTCATATTTCCGTTTTTTCTACAGAAATTTTTCTTTATGTGGTCCCTTATACCCTTCGGCCTCCTATTTAGTTATAGTTTTGCAAAATAATTCAATGAATATCATCATGCATGTGCAGGGCATGGCAGATAACGAGCACACAATGCACTAGCTTTTCTCAATATTCATAGAAATCTGAATGTTAATGTTGACTTAAAAGAATCTTTATCTATACCTCGGTGAATTGCATGTGACTTTTCTTTGAGTTGTGCTGAATTAAATACAATATGCTGAATACTCTAAATAAAATAATGAAATTCTTGGTTGTAACGAATGGCTTTGCATAAAACCGGCCATGTCCCCCAAAGAGAAATCCTGCGGCCGGCCCTGAATATGCCCAAGTATCTGAGTGTTTCCATATACACACTATATACTACTTAAATATTCGTACATACAAAAATGGATATATGTACATACATATGTATATGTATGTATTTCGTTTATTCTTTCTACTATTTTGCTCTACTCTATTCTCATTCTTAAATTCTTATTCACTCGCTGCCAAAGCCAACGTCACCACTGCCACCACCACCACATTTAGTTTGTATTTTATCGTTGGTTCACTAGCCTGGCCAACTGGCTGCCACTCGTACCACTGCAGCAGCACAAGTTTTGTTCTGTTCTGTTTCCTTTGCCTCCTCTTCCGTGTGAATTTTTGTAATAGACGTCGATAACGCTGCTCCACACTAAAGTTAAAACAGCGTTTACGTTAACTTTAGCTTCGGCCTCGACGTAGTCGTCAGCAGCTCAGCTGCCTTCGCCGCGTGGTTGTTTTTCGATTTTTTGTTGCTCTTGGCTTTATTGCTATTTTAGAGAGAAACATAGCCGCAGTTGTGGCATCTACATACATGCCGAAATATGCAATCTATGAATATGTGCATACAGATATACATAAATACTTATTTACATATTTGAACACATAAAGATTTACATACACACGCACATACACTTTACTGGCGATTCATTTTAAATTAAATGTAAATACGAGTTTAGACTCTGCGAATACATACAGTGGTAGTCATCTACTTAAGTACATACATACATATGTATGCGTGCCAGGTGTTCCAAACTGCATTTACCAGTGTGCCCCGATTGATTGCCAACAGCTTAAATAGTTAACCCGCTTATTTCTCCCATACACTCGGAAATTTCCCGGTATCATTCAACTCGGTTAATTAAATTTCCGGCATAATTGACAATTATGCTTCACTGTTCCACTGTTTGTATCAGCATTTAATCGCGATTCGGTCTTCACAATATGAGAAAAAAAATGAAATTTGACATTTTTGTACCAAAACATGTCATTTTTTATTTTTGTACTATTGCTATCCCTTACCTTATAGTAATCCGACTTGCACACAGTCGGTGTCAAATGTTAGTGTACAACTTGTCACAATTATCTTCATGGAAAATTTTTTTCATTAATTATTTATGAAAATATAGTTAATTCTGTAATATAAACCGTTGCCAATCTCTTAAATGGATCGGTTGATTGCCCTAACCTCTTGGAAAGAATAACTTTCAATGTTCCTACACGTAACTTACGCAGTGTTTCTTCTTTCTATATCGTATTTTCTAAAACGAACTATGCAATGTATGCTCCCTTGATTAGAACCTTAGTGGAGCTGAACAATATTCCAACTTTTGACCCGTCTCTATCTTGTGGAGTAGTTCGTACTTTATTATACAACTATTTTAACTAGTTTTAAGTACCTCTGAATTATAGTCAGTAAGAATTTATTGTTCAATTGACTGAAATAAATAAATAAAAAATCAAAGTTTCAACTTAACATACATACATAAGTAGATACATATGTATAAAAAGTTTACAAAAATTCAAATATTTTTTACATAAATTTAAATTTTTTTATTCAGAATTTCTAGAACATTTTCGGGTATGCAGATTTTAGTGCAAGTTTCAAGTCGCTAAAAATTACAGTTACTTTTTTAGATTTTTTTTGTGTTACGCATTTTCTTCCATATAACCAGGGCTTTGGAGCAAAGGTTTTTTTCATCCATTCGCTCTAGCTCCACTCTTGTTCCACTCCCGCTCCCAATAAAAAACTTTATTTATTTATTTATTTACATATCGAGTCCTAACCACTAAAAAGCGTAGGTAAGATTTTTTTTTTTTTTATGATGCAGAAATGCGTCTAGATATATGTATGCACTTCGAAGTTAATTAAGTATAATGGAAATTTATTTAACACGGTTGTTTTCAGTGGCAAAAAAAAGTAAATTTAAGTATTAACTGATTTTTTTTAACTTTTATAGAGCTTGAAACAATTGAAGAAAATAAAAAAAAATATTTCAAAACAAATCGTTACTAGACCAGAAAATAGCAAAAACAAAATATTGAAAAATTTATTTTAAGGAGCATAACCACATCAACGAGCAGTTTAGCTAGAACAGCTGGTTAGATTGTTTTCGTCTCGGTTTACGCGTGACGGTTTGGAGTGATTAAGTTGACCAAATTATCTATCTCGTGAGGTATCCAAATCTATGTCTTTAAATTTAGTAACTACTAATATTTTTTACGACACTGTATTTACGAGCAATAAGAAGTTACGTTGTTGTTGTTGTGGTAGCAGCATACAACTTCCCCAAAGAGTTTTTGGGGAGTGTTGCTGGAGTGACAGTCCTTGGCCAAATATTAATCTGGGTCGTTCCGGTTACGTAGACCCGACTGTCGTGGGAACGTAAGAAGTTACGTCGGCCGCTTTGGTGTAATGATTAGCAGTGCGCGCTGCCATTTTGCAGGGCCTGGGTTCAAGACCGGTTTCCGACCAACATCAAAAAATAAAAATAAAAATAAAAAAATAAAGGCAATAGCCAACCTCCAAGTGTATTTCTGCCATAAAAAATAGCTTCTCATAAAAATACAATCGTCATTCGGAGTCGTCGTAAAACTGTAAGTCTCTACCCTTTGTGTGACAATATCAAGGCGCACGCCATAAATCGGAGGAGAAGCTAGGCCAAACACTAACAAACATATGTATGCGTAAGTGCCAATCTATTATTATTATTAGGGTACGGATAATTTTACTACATTTTGTATGGGAATATACATATTTATTTGTTCATGCAGTAATCTTATAAATTAATAAAAATTAAAATAAACATTTTGTTACAACAAATAAAAGACATCTTAACAGCAGGGAGGTAAAACAACGCAGCGATAAAATTGGCGGATACACAGATATGTATGTATGTATATATTTGTGTGCGTATGTACATACATATATACATATGTATCAGCATATTTATATACATATGTATGTAGGTACATTTATACATGTTTACACATAGCTTTGTGAATATATAGCAGCAATAAAATACACGTACAACCCAAGCGAACTAGCCGGAAAGTAGGCAAACAGACAATCTAGCGAGAAGCCCCTCGAGCAGGCAGGCAAGGGGTCTATTCAATGTGCATACATATGTAGATGCCGATTTATTTGGCGTTGTATTGAAGCTGAGACTGTGCCGTTGCTGCCACTCCACCAGTAAGTCCAAGCAGAAACATCAGCACCAGCGGCGGCGAGAGTTTAAATTACGCTGAGCTTTCGGCAGCCGTGTGCTCTTCTTACTCGTTATCGAAAAATAACAGAACAGAGGCAGAAATGGCAGATAGACAGTTTGAATTTGCGCTACACCACATGGAGGATAAACTGGCAGAGTGAGAGAATTGGGACGCGAATTGGGGGTTAAAGTGGGACGGCAGCGCAGTCGTCGCAGACGCGCGACTAATACCAGCACATTACGCAGCGTAGCGTTGACTTTGGCATCGACTGTGCCGCGGTAGCTATCAAGAGCAGCGGAAATGTATACGTTTAGGTGAAGGTGTGTCTGTCGGCAATGGCGCAGGCGGTGCACAATATTCTCATTTTTAATATGGTGTACATACGTACATACATATATATAAACGTACGTTTATGTGTGTGTGCATGTGTACTAAGCCCGCTGGATTCAATGGGGACCTAGCAAATGGAATTAAAACAGTCAAATTAAGCTTGATTTTGATGAGGTGGGGTTAGACATGTACTACTCACTCTCCTCCCTGAACACAGCGAAAAGTGACGATTAGAGGAGGAAGTTACTGGAAAGTTACTCTAGTTGTAACGATGAACGACCGGTAATAATTTTTAGCGAAAAATTGATTTTTTTTTGTTTCATTTTGGCATTTGTGAATTAAGCTTCCATAATTTTTTGGAACTCTTTTTGAAACCTTACGAGTACAAATTATAATACATATGTACATATCATAATAATGTTTTGCCACTTACAGTTTTCTTTTGTGGTGTGTGTTTTGATGTTGTTACACAAAGGGAGGGACCTACAGTTTTACGCCGCCTTCGAACGGCAAATTGATTTTACGAGAAGCTTTTTCTTGGCAGAAATGCATTCGGAGGTTTGCCACTGCCTGCCGAGGGTCGACCGCTATTAGTGAACACTTTTCCTTATTTTTTTATGTTTTGTTGAACCCTGCGCGTAGGTCAAGGGGCACGCCACAAATCGGAGGAGAAGCTCGGCCAAACACTGACATGTCGCACGCGATCTTCAAAAGTGACACAACTCAAAATTTGGAATTTTTAAAATTATGCACTAAAAAATGTGCTCAGAGATTTCAGCAAAAGGTGAAGCAAATTTTTGTTATAATTTATTCAAAAAACCTAAGGTAAAGATTCCCTTGCCCATATGATTAGCATGTGCTACGAAATATTTTTCGCATTTTCTGACGAAAGTGTAATTTTTGAAGATCGTGTGCGATATGTGTAAGCGCCAGCCTATTATGGTACAAACATATGTATGTATGTAAGTCCATATTCATTCAGTGACTAAAACAAGATTTTCATAAAAATCTCGAGTTTTTAGAACATTTCTGGACAGTATTTTAGCCCACACATTTTTGGTGTAATGAAGTGAAAGTTTTAACAAACTGAAAAGTCCTGTTGATTTTGGGAATTTTTTTTTTTTGATTCCTTTTGCATTTTGTATTTTGCTTCATAAGAAATTCATGCTTATATGGAAAAAGTAAAAATCAACACATTTAAATTATATGGGCTGTAGGAGTCGGCCGCTGTGTTGTAGTGGTAAGCAGTGCGCGCTTTCATTCACCAGCACCTGGGTTCAAGACCTGGTTTTGCTTAACAGCGTTCGTCCCTCGGCAGGCAATGGCAAACCTCCGAGTATATTTCCCACCATGCAAAACATGAGAAATAGGCAACAATCGTCAATGGCAACAAATTGGCGACTCACCGATTTATTGCTGTGGTGACAAATCGGCAACATCACTTCGCTCATGTCAATTTTGAATAAAAAAGTTCTCAAAAATTTCGAAACTTATGAATATGACGCCAATAGTATTGGCCAAAGGCATCTAAATTATGCCCAAGGACAAGATTAAAAAAACAGGAAGTCTCACAGCGAGAAAATGAATTAATTCCAATTGTAAGTTGCAATTTGGTATACAAAAAAATAAATGAAGTATTAAAAATAATAAAATTATTCCAAATATCGCCTGAAGCGATAAGAAGAGGACTCATTCAGGCACTAAGAAAATGACTCGCCCAGGCGAGTTGCCTTCGGCGGACGTTTTAGAGCGACCGGTAATAGGAAATCGATTCGATGGCAATATTACCGGCAATAAATTTGTTTCCGAGGGCGACACGTTTTCTTATTGCCGGCAACACAAATTGTTTGGTGGGTTCTGTCATGAAAAACAGCTTCTCATACAAATACAATCACCGTTCGGAGTCGTCGTAAAACTGTAGGTCCCTCCGTTTTGTATGACAACAAACAACAAGGCGTACGCCACAAGTCAGAGGAGAAGCTCGGCCAAACACTAACATATGTGTAAGCGCCAATCTAAAAAAAAAAAATAAAAAAAAACGCCATATATATGTATGTACACCAGGCGACAAATGAAAGTGTACATCTTTTTCTAATATATTATTCTCAATAATTGTCATGAACAATTTTTTCCATAAATTTTTCATGAAAATATAGTCCATTCTATAATATAAACCAAATAAATCAAAGTTTCACACTTTTTATAAAATTCACAAAAATTAAAAAAAAACCATCAAATATCAAAATTTGTTTTCAGAATTTCTATAAAATTTCCGAGTATGCAGTTTTGTAGCCCATTCAAGTTAAAAAAAAATTCAAAAAATTTTCATCAAAATTTAAAAATTTTTATTCAGAATTTCTAGAAAATTTTCGAGTATGCAGTATTGAAATTTCGACGAAAATTGTGGGAAATGTTTACTTACATATTTGTAAAACATTCTGGGGTGGGGCCGAAGGGGAAGGATGCTTCATGAAATGACAAAGTTGGGCGGTGCTATTGTATATGACCAGCATATCGAATAAAAACTGGATTTTCAAATATCATACCTAGAGCATTAAAAGCGTAATTAATTAATAAAAGCAGTTAAAAAACAATGATATTTCTAGCATATTTACTTATCCTTCCAACTTAAGGGAAAATTATGTTGATATCACTGTCTTAATTTAAAGCATACATACGTGCATATACAGCAAGATAAATCATTTATTAACAGCTAATTTTGGAAAACGAAAAATAAACTTAATCAGGACGAAGAGGACTACCTAAACATGTTTGAATTTCAATTATATATTTTATAAAAGTTGTTACATGGGATTAGGGCAATTACATTTTCTACCCACATAATAGTTGTACCATGCATTTAGATTATTTACTGATTTAATTATGCTGTACTCATTTTTTATTAGCGCGCTCTACATACTATGTGTAGCTTTCGCTATACGGTCAGCCTACATATGTAGTTGTTTTAATTGTATATCTACAATTTTATGATAAATAGCTGTTTAATTAAATGCGATGTTGTTTTTTTTTAATGCAATCTTTAATTACCAGTAATTTGAAATCCAATTGTATTGTTTTATTATCCATTTTGTTGACGCTTCCTGCATTTGGAATAGTTATTTTTATGTTTTCTTTCACAATTCCGTTTGTTCCACTTCTCCCACTCACACACACTTCACTCCGCTCATTTGTTCAATTTCTTTTTCTCAGCCACTTTGTTCGAGTTTCTTCTTTACACCTTTTCTATTTTTTCATGATTTATATTCGTTTGCTGCTGTTAACGATAGCTCGCTATTTATCTCTTTCGCACACGCTCATTTGTAGTTACGCTAGAAGGCTGAGTGAAATGTTGCTTTTAAAGGCCCTCTTCACTTCTCGAAGCTCGAGCACATTTACATACATACTTCTTTTTCCGTTTTCTTCTTTCCACATCCACTAAAATTTTTCGATACAAAATCCCCTCAATTGGGTTCAAAGCTTTCAATTTTGTTGTTTAATTCATCAATTACACATTTTCTTATTAGCTCTATCCACAAATTCGGCAAATTATTCACTTATGCATTACGCTTTTAACTGAATTAGAAATATTCCACTCAATTCAATTAAATTTCGAATATTTTCAACATTCGTTTCTGCGCGTTTTGCCACTGCCAACTCTGTGGCACACGCACGCACACACACACACAACTCGTTCATTCGCGCCGCACATACAATGGCATACGTCGGCTACGACAGTACAAGTAGCAGCAACGGCGGCTTCTTCTCGTCTCGGGCTCCACTCTGTATAGCTACTACGCTGATGACGGGCGCGACGTCCTCGCTGCTGCTTCGGCCAGTGCAGTGACTGCGAAGACGACGACAGCGAACAGAAAGTAGGCTTATAAACTATGAATTTCGCCAAAAATTCACTACACCGATAAAATGCGATTATGCATTAGGAAATTTTCACTTTAATACACATAAAATTAAACATTTTGCACCCTCAAATTCACGTCTTTTCACAATTTTTCCACGAATTTCTACTCGTACGCGCTACACTGTTTCAATTTCTTGCATTTCGCTCCTTCGTTTTCAATAGAGATGGGAGCTGCCGAATAAAAATTATCAAGTCATTCGATAGTTCATCAATTTTCATTCATTCGATAGTTCTAAGCAATCACTCATGAGTGATTTTCATTCTCGAGATTTTAACAATAAAAATTACAGTTGTTATCATTAGAGCGCTTAAGCTGAAGCTCCATAGCAGGTTTTTCAGGCGTTGAGGCTTGAGGCGCTCAAGTCTTAAATATGATTTAGTGCAATGGTATAGAAGCTGCTCTACAACCGAAGTGCGAAAAGCCTGAAAGAAGCCGACTTTCGAACTTGTTTCAGACTTTGTAGGCTTTTCAGGCGCCGTCTAAAGGCTCTGTTATGCATACTTGGCATTGCATGCACTGCTATACCATTTTTACGTAGAAATCAAAAACCAACAGACTTTTACGTATGTAATGCTGTGCGTTGGGTAACCGCTTACACGCGAAGCTCATTTAACAGATTCCTTATGTGACAACCCTCAAGCAATGCCAAGTATGCATAACGGAGCCTTGACAGTTAACACATTCGAACATTAGTACTGGTAAATATGATTATGGCAACATAAAGAAAAAGTATTAATTAAATGAAAATAAGTATGAAAATGTACTGACTAAACTAAAATGCAATGGTAACACCCGATTTACATGATTCAAGTACTTGAAAGCAAATCTTGCTCATTCTCTTTTGTGTTTTCTATTTGCTTTTACACGTTTCAATTCTGTTGAATTCAAGTTTTTGGTTCTTTAAATGGGAAGCAACGAAAATGCCAAAAGCAAAGCAAGAAAGTTGAAATGACTTGACGGTACAGATGCATGTGTACTCGTCCCCTTTCTTCTCAATCCCTCTCTTCCACATGCGAGTAGAATTGAATTCAATACTTGAACTGTGTAAAAGCAGTCTAAAAAAGTATCACTTTCATCGAACTAGTATTTTTTAGTCGATATCTCATTTGTTGGGAGACTCATTCCCATTTACTGCGAAATGTCAAAAGTTCGAAGAAACGTCAAGCGCGGAAACTTTGTTGTGGAGTTGCTCGCCTGAAAAGCCCATGATTCAATTATTAAAGGTTTTGTAAGTAGCTTTTTTCTAAAACTTGACACTCCGCCCAAAGGGATGGTTTAAGGAAGCAGGAGTAAAGGGGGAAGAACTCAATCACACTTCCTAAAATGGGAGATAAATTCCATAAAAAGGTATGGATAATAGTGAATGGTGGTATTTTAAAACAAAAACGAATTTGATTTAGTTATTTAATTTAAACAAGCTTATTTAAATCGAATATAACCTCTGATTGTTATAAAAATAAATATTTCGATGTATATACCAAACTTGCGTACGTCAGACAGCGCATAACTCGAGAATGGATGGTCCACTTTGAGATTTTTTTTGCTGTACTTGGTTGCCAGATCATGGATATGAAGAAGCTTTTTGTTTCTGGAAAACTTATGCAACATTTATAAAAAAAAAACAAAAATAAAAAATTTGGAGCTTACTTTGCTTTCGCCCGCCTCCTTTTCCTGATTTCAAGGGTATATAAACATTTTTGGGCAAATGATCAATATAAAAATTACTTGATGATACTAATTTCATAAAAATCGGTTAAGTATTTTGGGAAATAAGTGCATTTTAAACTTTGAATTTTCCACCTTTCCCCCTCTACGACCAATAATATTAATATGCACAAGAAATGCTTTAAACCATTAAAATTAGGAAAAAGGGCGAACAACGCCATTAATTCTTTTTTTCCGGGGGTCGCTATTCTACACTTATATTTGTGTAAAACGTAATATTAATACATTTTTACTATATCATGTTATTCACTAGCTAAGTTCTAAAAGCGTTTCACTCCTTGCACTTGTAATGCAGCCCCTAGTTGAGGTCAACTTCCAAAACCTATTAACCAAGAAAAAACACTTTTACTGACCATTTTCAAAACAACTTGGCCAATTGAATAAACTCACCTGGAATTTGCAGCCAAAAACCCCACATGTGTTGCAGCTTCACGCTGAGGTAAAAGACACAGAATTCACAAATATGTGGAGGTAAATTTAATTAGTTTTTATTTGTAAATTTGCAATACATATTTAAACTTTGTTACCTAAATTTGAATCCACAATCCAGAAAACTTCCAAGAGATCACAATCCGCAGTTAAAAGTTGTTAAATATAAGCACAAATCACAATTTACGNGTGATGTTCACTCTTACTTTTTCAGAAAAGGAGGTTTTCTAGAGTAGTTTTTCTCCAAGAGGGCATCATTCAAAACGGGACTACGGAATTTGTCAAAATTACAACAAACACCCCTTAACTGACATCACCTTATTTTTATTTCACCATGAGCGCGAGCAACATGAATATCGGGCCAATAAATCGATGTTGTCCAAATATCGTGAAGAAAAAATCGATGTTTTGAGCACTCGATTTTGTCTCCAAATATCGAAAATTTCCAAAAATCGATGCCTATGCCGCAAGCTCATGATTCCATAATAAAAGGTTACACGATCAAGAACTTCCTATCAAGTTGTAACACACTCACACTTTTTACTAACACACTCACTTTAACAACTTGAACGTCGACTTTATATCAATTTTACCTTTCAGGGCCATTTACAAACGACTTTTCCTTCGTTTTGCTTCAGAATTCCGCTTTCTTAAGAATTTTTAACCGAGCCCAGTGTTGAAACGATCTCTACCTCTTCTTCCATGTTGTTGCATAAATTTCATAGCTGCACCGATTACGAGTTAATTTTTATATGTATATCTTTGGTATGGAAAGGGCGTAACCTACAGTGTCGCTGAAATGCAAAAAAGCCACAACTAACTAAAATTTTGCATTGCATAAAACGATTTGGGGACTAATAATTCGACGAAATGCATAAGAATCAACCAGAAAGAGAATTTTGGATTCTTAGTTGTGGGTTTTTGTATTTTAGCGACGATACGCGCTTTCCATACTTAACTAACGACATATAAATTCAAAACTGTAAAGCCATTTTTCTCGAGTTTTGCTTTTTTCAAGTTATAAAGCTATTGAAGTAAATGAGCGATATGTTTATTAAGCATTATCCCGCTTTTTTTAACAGTTCACTTTTCAAAATATAAAAGTAGTTTGACGGGATTTCCAAAACCTCCAATTCTAATACTTGCTTAAAATTTACAGGAAGGATAAATTGTTCTTGTTTAATATTTTCAAATATGTATGTACTTCCATTTTTAATACTCTAGGAATAATACATCATATTTCTATTATATTTAACATGTTAAAAATACTCATGATTTAATAATAAATTAATTAACTATTGAATCATGGAAAATACTGTTATTTTTTGCAAAAACAACAAATAATCGAAATAGGTTGACATTCACAGGAAAAGCTAAAAAAGTTTTAAACAATAAATTCTTTCAATTAAAAATGTGTAGTTTTAAATATGAAATTATTTCAAATAAAAATAGGTAATTTTAATAATTCATTAATAATTAGCGCATTTTATAATGTATATAAACAGCAAAACAAAAAATACTTTCAGGACAAGATAAAGGATATCGAAATTCACAAGACAAAAAACTCGAATACTTAATATAACTACTTTAAATCGAGAAATCCTTTAATTAATTTCATGAAAAAATTGGTATGTAAAACATTAAAGGCTCTGTTATGCATACTTGGCATTGCATGCACTGCTATACCATTTTTACGTAGAAATCAAAAACCAACAGACTTTTACGTATGTAATGCTGTGCGTTGGGTAACCGCTTACACGCGAAGCTCATTTAACAGATTCTTTATGTGACAACGCTCAAGCAATGCCAAGTATGCATAACGGAGCCTTAAGGCGAATTCGCATTGGCAAACACCGAAAATATGTATGTATATACATATGTCAGCATTCCCAGGAGTCGATCGAATGCTCGCAAAGGTTTCATAAAATGAATTTTTTTCAAAATTTACGATTACATCTATCACAAAAATATCTATCCGAGGGCACTAAGACCAGCTGAGGGACAATTTAATAAAAATCAAAGTAATCTAAATCCATAGAAAAGCTGTCATCCTTACTGGGATGCTTATCAAGGTACTCCTCTGTACCGATTGCGGCCAACCTTTTCACACCACGCATATGCTTCGAGGCACCAGCTTCCTTACGGGCATCAGCCTATTAAAATAACGTTATATTAGATGAGTAATCTTTAAATTAGAACATACCCAGATTTTACCCATTTTATGTCTATTGAGNCAAGCGCCGCCAACTTGAAAGTAAATTATTAGAACGTAAATATGCAAACTAACTGAATCCTAACAAACCAGCTCATCATCGCCCTTGGCATCCTCAAACCACATGCCATCGCCCTTGGGTTCTTGTTTTATTTTTGGCGTCAAAACGTCTGTTGTTTGTAGAGGAATATATTCGGGTTCCTCTTGCTTAATATTCACTGCGAACCCACTTGCCATGGCACTACAACCAGCCTCTTTCTCAAGATTTTCATGTAATATGTTTGCTTGCTGTTGTATCAAATAATCTGTCGCTTCCGAGAGGGATGGGAACTTCTTGAAAATTGCGCCGCTAAATTTTTTCACTTGCTGCTCACATTCAGCCCAGCTGGTGTACACTCCCACTTTTCGTCCATTTGCAACTGCGTAGAAAGGCATTTTGACGATATTTCGTTTTTGTTCAATTGAATTTTTATGTAGGTTGCACCCTATAACTCCGCTTGGCTTCTTTAAAATCTATAATACACTGCGCCTTAAATTTTAAGCGAGTCCTATCTTTTTCAAATTTTACTTCACCCGCCAAATATTGCGTTTTATATCATCTTCTCTATATTAATGATGTCAGTGATGTGATGAATTGTCAGTACCAAATACTTGAGGGAAATGGTTGTACCCAATACATCGTTTTCGGTATCCGATACCGATTCGATCCGACCAATATTAAAAAAAAAAAATATATATATATAAATATATATGTTATTTCTTCGCTATTTTATATAAAATCGCCTAAAACACAAGTATATAAAGTATAGGGGTGTATAAAAACAACTAGGCGGTATATATTTGTACTGGAAAACCCAAAAAATTTGCACAGGATCACTGAAGAGGGAGCGTAACAACACGGAAAAGCTGCAGATTCTTGCTAGTGCAACAGAAGAAGAACAAAAATAAATGTCAAAAGCCGTCATTTTGCAGTTGGAATTGCATTTGCAAAGTTTATGATGGCTGGCATGACAACCGTAGGCATTTTATTGTTGTGAATTTACAAATGCAGCGAATATGCAAATGCAAGAGTATATGCACAAAATCCTGAACAGCCCTAATATTTATCAATCGAGGATATATCCATTGATTTTGGAAATCGATTCACGGGTCGAATTGAAAAAGCTCGATTAATCGATTTAAAAATGGTATTTCTAAGAACGATATGTTTGAGCCTATCAGCTGTTTTTTCGCCTCAAAACAAAGGGACATAATCGAAAAAATTTAAAGGCATCAATTGTTAGATGTTATTTTTAAGAAAAACTCTTCCACAACCAAATATTAAAGGCTTGTTTATGTCTTTTTACGCTGTAGCTCGTGGCCATAATGTTGGCATTTATGATAGTTGGTAAGTATGCCCGATAAACTTAAATCAACATTTATCAAAGCTTTATTTTTTAGGTCCCAATGTGCAGAGCAGGTTAAAGGATTCAAAGGTGCTAAATATAAGAAATTTAAATCACGCCCAGAAGCTGAGGCGTTTGTGCAAAATAGAACAGGAATTGTTGCTCCAGAAACATCAAATTCAACACCGGAAGATTTCTGGCCAGAAGAGCAAACTATGGAGTTAAACTCATTAGAAGATTCAGAGCTTGTAGGCGTGTATTATAATGAACATTGAAGCCCATTATAAATTATAAAATTTTATTGTCATAGCTTGCTGCTGTAGCTGCTTTTGAAAATCAATCGAATGGTGAAACACGCGCGACGAATAAGAGAAAATCAAATACCGATGGAGAGTCCAAGGCCAAACTGAAAAAGCATCCTGTGCATGTCTCGAACGTTTGGAAACCCGTAGGATCTCAAAAAATCAATGAATATACATTTGAAATAGATTCTGAGGGTTACGTTATCGTCTATACAGATGGTTCATGCATCAATAATGGACGACCGGATGCTTGTGCTGGTTTGGGAGTATATTTTGGGGAAAACCACCCTTTGTACGATACATATTTTTTCTAATTATTTGGTATTTCATGCTAAAAATATTCCGTTTAGAAACATGTCGCGCCCAGTCACAGGTCGAGTTACCAACAATGTAGGCGAAATACAAGCGGCAATTCACGCTATTAAAACAGCAAGAACTTTTGGTATAGAAAAGCTGTGTGTTAGTACAGATTCACAATTCCTTATAAATTCAATTACAATGTGGATTAATGCATGGAAACAAAAAGAGTGGCGTTTGAAAAATGGAGAACCGGTTAAAAATGCTGTAGATTTTAAAGAGCTTGATGAATTGTTAAGAGGCGACAATATGAAGGTGAAATGGGTAAGGTAGATACATATGTTTTTAAATATATGTTTTATTATTCCATTTATATAGAATTATGTCAAAGGTCATCACTGCATTGCTGGTAACCAGATGGCAGATAAACTAGCGAGAGAAGGTTCTGATATGTATAGACGTTTGAATAAAACTAAGTATTGAAATAAATTAAAGCGTTTTTTTTTGCGTATAGAACAATTTTAAGTATTATTTATTCTGTACCTGATTTGAGGAATGTGGCTTTTGTTGTCTAATATTATGCCGTTGGATGGCAGAGTTCGGCATACATATATGTATACAGATTCTGGTGATTTGCGCCTGGTCGGCTTGTGAGGTTTTTATGATAGTTTATTTGAAAATGATATGAATTCAGTTTATTTGAAAATGATGAATGCTTCAAAAATTTCAAACTTTAAATTCTTGCGCACTTATTAAAACTTATCGATATCGAATTCATCGATTACAATTCTTGAGCAGTCCCAGGAATAGGGATGCAAATTTTGAGCAGTAACATCGATACATCGATGTTTCGATGCATCGGAGAAAAGTTCATCGAGGCTAAAATACATCGCCAGAGAAACATCGATATATTGTTAATTTCTAGTTAAATTTAAAGCAATGTTGAATACTTTAATAATTATGTATGTATTTTCCTGTATTTTATTATCCTTTCTATACCCTTTCTATCATTAGAATCAAAATGCATACCATCGTAAGGTCGTTCGGGACTAAAGATTCTAGGCCTGATCTTGTTGAAATTCTAAGGGGTGTTTGGTTCTGTTTTGACGGCTGTTGTTGTTGCTAGGTTATTAGCATTCAGAATGAATCCAACAATTTTATTGAGCTTAGGGCCGTTTTTTATAAAAAATGTTGTGGAAAAGCAAAACTACCTAGCCAGCATATTATCCGGAAACGTGTCCGAAAATGGAAACAATTTCGTATAAAAACCTGATGTTTCATCCATTTTCGAACGTTTTTCAGATGAATTCTCCCACTTAAGTGTTCATCCGAAACGCATGTGCGAAAAACTATCGAAAATGGTTGTATAACGGATGCGCTTTCGGGTGTTTCCCTGAAATTTGTCTGATACAATTTTTCGTTGAAAACGATTTCATTATGA
>NW_016167043.1:17283-22476 GCF_001687245.7 Rhagoletis zephyria | reverse complement strand
ATTCATTAAACTTGTGAGTTGTGGACTTCCACCTAAATTAGCTTATGACACTTAGTTCAAATCAATATCTACATGCATTTATATATGAACCATTTATTTCGAAAGTGGCATGATTCGTTTCCACCCCTTTTAATTTGATGGTTAGTTACTTCTAACTGAATGCGTCTTTTAATGCTATACTGTCATAAACTAATGCCAAAACTTGCTAGCTTTGGCTGATGAAGTTTAAGACATAGCAGACGCCGTCAGATACGGGAAAATTATCTCTGAATTCCAACGGCATGAAATGATGTATGCCACTTTCAAAATAAACGGTTTATATACATATTTTCCAAGTGTTAGAGGCCCACTTAGACTCGACTGAGCTATCCATTGTGACGCCCTTAAGAGGAGAGAGGGAAAAGGACGCGTGTAGAGAGCTTCCTAGACCGCTTCCGGTTTACCTGTGGCCAGAAGAAGCTTGCCAGCTTGCATTACAGGGCCTTCCCTCTGCGCTCGTTGAGCTGAATAATCGCCCATCTGTCCAGAAATAGACCGCATGGAAGTAATTCGTCGAGGGTTTCCTGCCTTGGCAGCTCATCGACCACGTAGTTTCCAGCGATTCCGTTGTGACCTGAAACCCAACTAAGCTGAATAGAGAAGTAATCTGACTCGGTCTATAAGGAAGTCAAAAACTCCTTTAGCGTTCTCTAATGCACCGCCAGGGAGCCGAAAGCCTTGATAGCTGCTTTGCTGTCGGAATGATTATTCATCTCCTTAAAAGTTGTTGCACTGGAGAGCAAGAAATGCGAAGCCTTTTTTATACCTGGAAGACGCTGCATGAATCTGGTAGCCTAAATTTCTGGCTGATGGAGCGTTCTCCGCAGAAGACACCTCCACCTCGCTGGAATGTGGGTGGTGAAAGATCCATTCGGAAACAGAAACGGCGTGCAGCGGTCTGTAGGAGTCGGTAGGAACCCGAATACTGGAGTTCCCATAGCCTAAGGTGAACTTAAAACTCACTCCACTTAGCATTACTGCGGCGCGCGCAGTGGAAGCCCCATACCTATAGGCACTGATGGAAGCCCTATACCTATAGGCACTGATTCCCATTAAGGCGTCTCTTTCCATACTTTTGGGGACTTTTAAAGTTTACGGGTACTATATATAATAAAATTGGCTTGATTATAATTCCATAAAAACAATAAACTACCTTCAACGAGAGACCCCAACGTTTGCCAATGGCCCCTCTACAACAATACAAATCTACTGTAGCGGTAAATAAACCTCATCTCTAACTTATTTAGATAGTTAACTACATCCTTAGGCAAAACATTGTAAAAAGCACCTTCGATATCAAGGTAGGCACCGAAGGGGAATTCCTTTTGATAAAATGTCTGCTAGATACTCTCAACGACCGCGTGTAGGGCCGTTTCAACAGACCTGCCCTTGAAGTCGGTATACTGATTCAAAAAAAGGCGCTCTCTGAGGATCCCGCTTTTTAAGTGCAGATCGACCAGCCTCTCCAAAAGAAACGAGTAGAGACTTATCGTGCTGAAGTCCCTCCAAGGTCCGGAACATGACCCCTAGCCAAACAACTCCCAAACCAGCGGCACGACACCTCCGCAGATTTCTGCAGTTGTGCAGGTAATCTCGGACTTATTTATTCAAGTCCAATCTTATATAGTGCACAGTCGAAGGCTGATTTACTCATCCTGGCTTTGTTGAAGAGGCCTCGGATCGAGGCCCCAAGGTCGGAGAGCTCCTACGACCACCAGAAAGGTTTTCTCTTACCTATGTGGTGACTCAATGGCATACGAGATTTCAATGGATCTTTTACACGAAGTGGTGAACACCTATTGATTCGTCAATTGAACTTCAGTCAAGGTCCCGCAACTCGTTGGTGCAACGGGAGGAATCTCCTGCAGACTTCTGCAGTATAAGTCCCAGTTGGTTCTCCTCAGATTCCCGTAAGGATTTTGCTTAGGACGCGAATGGTTAGGAAAAAGAATGGTCACCGAGAAATCTCCAGGCAGAGATACGGGACATTATATCAGGAGAGCCACACTTTTTTACTTACCTAAAAAGTAAAGTCCACAAAATTTTATAAATTTATACAATTATAATAAAAATAATAATTATTTATTGTTATTATTTATTTATTTATTTTTAAGATGGGTTTTTTTTATTGTGAGTAAGTTTTCCAAGTGGGCCACACCACAGCTGCGGCCCCCTCTAGCCGTTCCCTCCATGCTTAAATAATATTCTAGACATAAATAACAAGATTTCCTACTTTCTGATAAAATTTGTGGGCGTTTTCCAGAATGTAAAGCTATTCGCACTCACCCATGTCGGTCTCTCTCATCTTATTACCGGTCCCACATAGTTCGCATAGCGCTTGATTGACCCTTTTATGCTGAATCCTTGTTCTCCAGGTCGTAATGTTTCGGGGCCTGGCGAAGTCTTAAGGACATCAACCAACAGGTCAGAGATACCTGCCCTATAAGGGCTCGAACACTAAAGGCGCATACACTCAAAACATTATTCTTTGCACAATTGCCGTGGTCTTTGTCAAAAGAAGAATGTCTCAACCAAGGTTTTTTCCTTTTCTTGAGGAAATTTGTTCTAAGTGGTGCACAGCCTACTGCATTGGTTTTGTTTGCTCTCTACCCAGCGGATATCTATTCTAGCCACTCCCTGTTGAATGGCGAACAGACGTGGACTTCTGCACCCGGAACTACCCTCTTAAAATATATTCCAGAAATTAGTTTTTTTTTCCAAATACATAGTCACGTTGCGCATAAATCTAAAGCAGGCATATTTTACTTTTAATATTCACATAGCCACTCAAATGGAAAGTTCACTTCCAACAATTTCTTCCTTAGTCTTGATTTATTATTTTGTTATTTGAATTCACAACCTCGAGCCGGATATTGTTTGTTAGCAACCTTGTAAATTCAGCGAAATTCCATACAAATATTTTAATATTTTAGGAAAACATTGAGAGCATACTTACACACTCGACCATATAAAACAAGCAACAAATAAAAATTCCTATGTGCATACTCAGGCAATAAAAACTACAGCCGTACTTGTAGGTAAGAAGGTAACAATTTCAAATTTTTACAATTTGTTTGCTTCTGGTTATACATTTGTGTGGAATTTGTGTGTGTGCATACTTATGTACTATGTACTGCATATACTTGCATAAAACAGCCATGAAAATATATTGCAATTTTTATTCAAAATTGGCACAACTTGCTTTGCATCAACCAGAAAACTTCGGGGGGNTCAAAATTGGCACAACTTGCTTTGCATCAACCAGAAAACTTCGGGGGGAAAAAAAGAGTGGCGGTTATAGAGTATTTCAATGTTTCGGAATTACGGGCGAAAGTGGGTGAGTAATGTAAGGTTAGTGCGTTACGGCTCGATGCGGTGATTTCCACACATCCATATATATATATGAACATGTGTATGTAGTTGCTTGCATATCCACGAAAATAAGGATTTGCATACTCTGCTGACGATGCCGCTGACGTTGCATAGCGCATGCAGAATGCACTTATACTTAGTAACTTATATATATGTACCTATGTATGTGTGTACCTATGCATACATATCTGTTAATCTACGGTTTATAGTTAAGCTCTTCACCTCTGCCTGAATGCGGGTTTATTTTCAAATAAATCGAAATAAAAAAACAATAAAACATTTGGCGCTTGCACATTTTCGTTAAGTATTTGTATTGTACGTCTTTAAGTTATTATACATATGGAGGGACCTAGGATTTTACGCCGAATTTAAACGGCAAAGACTTTTATCAGAAGCTTTTAAATACGATAAATAATTTACTCGGAGTTTTGCAATTGGCTGGCCAGGAGCGACTGCATTTAAATTTTTTTAATGTTGCTGGGAACAGGAATTGAACTTTGAACCTACCATGCGGCAGTACGTACCATTTTTCTAGGATGGCCAGTAATCGAAACACTAAAACTTAATATATGCACATTAGGCTGCATCACCAAAAAAAGTTGCGGTTTCTCCGCCGGGAATACAAAATCTATTATATTTTAAGACATCCATCAAAATATTTGGGAGAAATATTAAGATTTAAGCGAGCTGGACCGATTTGACAATACCTCCAAAAATGGACTTTTTATGAATGAAAATAGTTTCTNTTTTTTTAAAGATTGATTTACGAAAAGCTTAAATAACGGCCAAAACTATTCTGATTTAGACTTATGGGATCTCGATAGAAAGGTCTTTTCCCACTTGTTTTTTTATTTTTGTGCAAAAAAAGTCATTCGTGTCTCATGTTTTTTCAAATACCAACACATCTTAATAAAAATAAAAATGATACCTCACAAGTGTAAATCGGAACAGTTTAGGTTCAGTTATTAAAGTTTCTTCGATACCAATCTTCGGAAAAAGTTAAAAAGCAGCATCAAAAACATCACTATTACGATTCCGTTAACATTTTTTTTTATTTTTCTTTTAATATTTTTATTCATAAAAAAACTCCATTTTTGAAGATATTTTCAAATCGGTCGAGCTCGCTTAAATCCTAATATTTTTCGAAATATTTTGGTTGACGTCTTAAAATATAATAGATTTTATAATTCCAATGGAAAAACAGTACCGACGTTTTTTTGTATGGGGAATGATGCAGTCTAATGTTTATAAATATTTATAGTTAAATGATATCATAGCTAAAAAGTTGCGAGCAAATCCTGCGAAGCTACATATGAGCCCAAAGCTTTTATTTGGTTATTACTCTTAAGAATTGACACGGGGGTGGCATCTCAATCCTGGTCAAATGAACAAAATATTTAACTGATCGAGCTCTTCTTCCATGCGTTTTTTATCTTCTTTCACAAATGAAGGGAATGGTGTTGCCAGACTGATGGAATTGAAAATCGTCATTTGTCGGTTCCAAGGGCTATTTGTGTCTTCTTGTTGAGCTGGTCTGTGATTGCTGAACACAACGAGCACAAATCGTAAACCAGCAAGAGCAGGCCTGCCAACATTGCTCGAAGCGTGCCATTTTTTGCCCTTTTTATACCCGAGCGCACATGTGCACAAGGGTATTATAACTTTGTTCACATAACGGTTGTTTGTAACAGGCAAAACGAATCGAGATAGATATAGACAAATGTATACATAAATGATCAGAATGAAAAGAGAAATCGATTAAGCGGTGACTGTCTGTCCGTC
>NW_016167043.1:0-17258 GCF_001687245.7 Rhagoletis zephyria | reverse complement strand
AGAGTAATACGAAATCTTCGATAAATCAGTAATTATTAAAGCTAATTTATTCAAAATTAATGCTTCCAACAATTCTTGACCAAAAAATACGTTTATACATATGTATATCGGTAAGCGTTCTACCACTTTGTACCAAACTCGGTATAGTTATTGTGCTTGCCACATAGAAGCAAAACGTTGAAAATTATTGAAATCGAACTAAAATTACGGCCGCTTTTGATATAACAGTAAATTTCAGAAATGCTTGAAAGTTCAATATTTCGAAATTTAAGGACGCTAATTTACTCAAAATTGATACACCCCGGTTTACCACGTAGCGGTAGCTCTCGGAAATGTGAAAAATATATATTTAATACTTGCGCCAAGTATTTAATGTTCGGCTCCGCCCGAACTTAGACTTTCTTACTTGTTTTCACTTCAAATGGCACCTAAATTTTCAATTTGGCACAATGTGAAAAAGTAGCTCTTATTTATTACAAGTAGTAATATTTCAATTTTGCAAGAGCGACGCTGTATGAAAATGAAGAGAGGATTAGGGCTATGCACATAGCTAATTCCCTGTTGAAGAAGACATGGATAGACTTCGTCCGGTCAAGGCGATCTGTATGTACTTAAAAAGTATTGGTAAAGCCTACTGAAATCGTTCTAGGGTAGTGAGCCTAATAGATAGGCATTGCTCTCTTCTAAAAGTGGGTGTTGGAGCAAGCCATTCTGGTCGACAGTAGGTTGATGTAAAGCCCAGAAAATTAGTATCAAACAAGAGTCTGTAGGTCTTACAAGGATGCTTTTGTGTAGCTCCCACATCGTCGCCCATATGCCAGAAACATGAATGTGTAATAATACAAATTTTGGGAAATCAAGTTTGAAAGTTTTTATGTACGCATAATATTCTGGGTTTGGTATAAGACAACATATCTAAATATTAATCAGGTCAATCCAGTAACCCAAAACTGATAAAAAAATATGGTTTTTTTGGATTGCCAATTGTTTTCTTGTGATAGCTTGTTAGAGCTTCTGCAGTAGGATATTCAATTATTCGCCGTTTTCCAAAAATGAATTTCGAGTTATTCAAAAAATTGCAATTTGAAATAGAAACCGGTTCTCTATTTTGAAATTAAGAAAAATCAGGAAAATAGGTTTTATTTTACATAGTTTTCAAACATTGAAAATGCTTATGAAGTAATGACCAAAAACTACTATAAAACTATTGACAGTAGAGATAGATTTTATTTACAAAACAGCAAAACAAAATTTGTTCAACGCTTTTTTTATAGATCAACAGTAAAACCAACAAAAATCAATGAAAAGTCTCACTGTTCATTTTATTTAAACTTTTCTTAATACTTTATTGTATTTTTTCTCACTTTGTTCGGATCTAAGAAGTACTCTTGCCATCTTAGATGTGCCTGCTATCATTCGAGAGGTTCATGGTTCAATTTCTGGTCCCAGCAATAAAAAAAAAGTTTTTTCAAATAGCGGTCGCCCCTTGGCAGGCAATGGCAAACCCCCGAGTGCACTTCTTCCATAAAAAGTTTCCTCAAAGGTGGAGTAAAAGTGTAGATCCCTCCATTTGTGTCCCAACATCAGCATAGAAAACGTTTGACACACACTGGAATCAAATATGTCAAACTGAAAAAGTATTAAAATCTTCGAAAAGCTTAAAAATCTATTAGGACGACAAAATTTTTATGAAATGACAAAATCCGGTTTGTTCGGTGAAAATTATGGATTATTCGATATTCGAAAAACCAAGGTTTTAAGAAAACCGTCAATAGATATCCAAAAAAACTGGCGGTATCAAGTTCATGCGCGGTCGCGTTTGGACTATTAGGGTTGTTTCCACTGCGTTCGATGAAAAAGCGAAAGAGTTCCCAGTTCGCCTTCCTGCGATATCTGAAAATAAGTTTATGTTCAAACAATGCCCTATGACGAGTTCTAAGTATGTATGGTCAGACATTAATAATTTTCCCTAATATATATAGCAGTTTGTGATAGGCGCTGTCTTATTCTAAGACATCGTTTACAATACTTATTAACCGACTTCCAAAATAGGAAGAGGTTATCAGTTGGTCAGATTTTTTTTTGTTTATGTATGTTGCCGCGTAACTTTTGCACCGGGAAGATAGTGTCTCCGAGTGGTCCCATACTAATCTGGTTTAGATTCGATCATTGGATCATGAAAAAATTAACGGTAATCCTAAGTTTTTGTATGAGTATTGAAGTCGGTTTTGTTTTTTGCTTAAAAATTACTGGTAAGAAACTACTTATAAACTCAAGGGTGTTGGTGCTGGTGCACACCCAATCAGTACTATGGGTATTTGCGTTGCAGCAGAAAATAAATGGCCTAGGTGTCGAGGTATGGTAGGCAATCTACTCCTCACCTGGGAAGTACACTGAAACAAGTGCTTCTCTTATGCGTCTCAGGAGTTGGAATTTTGACTAAGACGCAACGATATGCGCTATCATAAACTGTTAAAGAGGAATAAACCTTAGTTCGCTACTTAACAATATCGCCACTCTTGCGCGAAAGCTGGAAGCGTATTTAAGTAAGCTTAGAAACTGTTTTGCTAAGGACTTTTACATAACCTCGCAGAATTTAATGATCGGCGATTTGTGGAAGATTTTCGATTGAGGTATCACACTTGGTATATTTGTAAAGACCGTTTCCTCGGCTGTCATTACATTTGCTGGAAGTAACCGCGTCAACTAGTGGTTGCCGTATAAAGGTCTTCGGTGATAAATACGATGAGCTTGACGTCACTTTGGGATTCGTTGTGGATGCTAGTCGCGGATGCGGTGTGACTTATGCTGCTGAACCTGACGGGCTACATAAGAGCCACGGTAACAGCTTTGAAACAACCGGGCCACTCGACTAATATAGCTTTTTCATTGTCAGGGCATCGATGTTTTGGCCTTCTCCCTCAGCTTAGCTACACCCAAACAACCACGTTACTGAGGTGTTTAAGAGTATGAGATGATAGCGAGTCGACTACAATTGAGTCATATTCCTACATTATCGACCACATTCATCTTTGCCGCTTAAGAAGAGTTTCCCGTATTTATTCCGCCATAGCAGTATCTTTTTTACTGATGGATAATCATCCTGCCAACATTTTCCGGGAACATAAATATGTATGTATGTCTTATATACTGATTGGAGTAACAAACAGATTAAATGCTAACTGAGTCTAAACAAATATACAACAAAAACCAGGAAAATTCGACGAAATAAACTCTCTTCATAGAGATAAAACAGCTGGTTTTTTAATAAAAATAATATATTTTGTGATGAATTTTAATTCTTTATAAAGTACTTCGGGGAAACACTACGGTGCCACTTGGCTACAAAGGGTGCTAGTTATTAATTTACATAAAGTAAAATCATAAACTTAATTATTTTCTTCTCAGATAATTTCTCCTCCCTTAAAATTTCTTTTAAGCATTTTTTGTTTTAATAAAAAATAAGCAGCTAATTAAATATGTATTACGTATGCATTAACCGATGTATGTGTGTACATATCTACTATTTTGTGGGTGGCTATCAACCGTTTACATGTTCCGTTACACACTCCTTTTTTATATCTGTGCATCATTTTATTATCCGGTTATTGTGGCTACAAAACCTTGCTGTGAAACATTTTTCCTGCAGACAATAAGATCGCTACAGCAGGCGAGGCAGACAAGTGAATGAGCAATCAAATAAGAATAGCTGCAAGAAATACGCTTATTTAACACACATTCACACATTCATGCATACATACATAGTAACAATAACAATGTCCGCGCTGTATAGCCACAGCGAATAACACCAACATAAAATGCAATTTTTATTTTTATGATCGTTATTTTATATTTCCGGCTCTTGAAAGTTATTGTTATTGTGAGCTCTTGTTGTTGTCTATGTTCGTTTTTTGTTGGTATACTGCTTTCTCAGTTTCTTTATTAAGAATGGACCACATGCATAAAATTGCTATTGTTGTTTCTCTTTTACGTAAAGTAAGAAGCCACCAAGTAAATAACACACAAAAGTAGTTGCTTCCTTCCGCGTTTTTCTTTTTTTCTTTTTGTTGCGCCCTACTATTTCGCTCGATCGTTCTCCTTTTTGCGTCCGCAAACTATGTAGCTGCCAAGTGGCCATTGATTCATCGAAAAGTGACAGCCAGGGAAAGTTCTCAAAACGTTGGAAAAGAGGGAAAAAGTACACAATTTGAGCGTAAACGAAGCAGAGAAGGCACGTTGGTGCACGAAAAATTTGCTTGACAATGTGCGGTCTTTAAATTTGTAGTTGTAGTTGTGCATACATTATTGTAGTAAGAAGAACGCAAAACCTCCTTTCCCAAGTATTGGAGGCTACATTCTCTTGCCCTCTGACAATGTTTTTCCTTTATGCATTGTTACCCTTTTACGGGTTTCTTTGTTTTGTCTTACTGCATCAATTTGGAAAATTGTTCCAAATTGTAGTATAAGTAAACGACTGGAATGATTTTGTTCTTTGCGTATTTTCCATTGCTTTTGATTATTAAATAATTTTTTCATTATACACCCAAAGTTATTTTTTGTTAGAAGTTTTACCATATGCAAGTTTATTTCAGATGGTTATACTATTTTTTTTGATCACTCGAATACAGCTAAATATATTTTAATGAGTTTTACTTTACATACTTTACAAACAATGAAAAAGGATATAAATTTAAATTTAGAAAATGTTTGTGAGACGTGTTGTTATTTAGTCACTATTTTATCAGATTGCGATAAAGCATGCCATTCGTTTCTTCTTGGCGCCAATTGATAATAGTTGGAAATGCCCAGTGAAGCCATCGGGTGTTTCTACTGCAAAAGAGGCTGTTCTCTGCTATTATCAGCGGCTAAATCGTAGGATACATTCAGCGATGCACAATACGACAGATCAAGCCGCTGTACTAAATTAACTGCACTAATGCGATTTCGTTGCAAAGCTCATAAAGTTCATACAGCTCATTACTCCATTGTCTGGCTTATTCACATCATCAGCGCGCAAAAGCTAGTAAGTTTTCGGCAGTACCTTACTCTCGATTCGAATACTCCCAGGGCTGCATCATCAGATGCTTTTATTATTCACGCTTTTATGTTATACACCATCACGGACATGAAGGATATAAAGTCAACTCTAAAGTTAAAAGCAGCTTTTTGACTTAACTTTCAACGGGATATCTGTCGACTTTATTTCTATTGTAATTACGGGCCTGTAATTTTTGTACGACGAAAGAGGACTTTACTACTCAATTGCTGACTCAGTCCAAAGTCGCACTTATTGGCAAGAATGGGAATAGGAAATACTTTGTCTATCTTGCTTTACCTCCATTAAAAAAGCTCCATGATATGGACTGCTCGTATGGTAGCGAGCGGCTCGGGGAGGGTACTTCCGAATTCCAGCGGATACAGCGGAATTACTCAGCGTCATTTTACAGAGTCATATTAATTCCGTGCGGTCAACAAATTCAAACATCGCGGAGTATAAAGAGCTCCTTTCATGCTATTGAAGGCGGCTTTAAAATCGACAAAACGATAACGATAATGAGCGTACGACGTATACCTGATCCATGCATGGTGGTTTTTTTATATGTATATTTTTAACGGTAAATACGTCCCATTTGCTTCTTCATACCCATACATCGATTCGATTTAGAAGTAATTTTTAAGTAAAAAATAAAACAGATTTCAATTCCCATATTCATGGCATGAATTTGAACATATTTTATAGGCCATTCTTTTGTGTTAAAGTTATCGTAATTAAAAGTTAGCTAGATACACTTATACTCTTTGCTGCTTCTAATTCATAGCCACTGCCTCTTCCCCCGTGCGACATTGAGCTTTTCTTGTACTACTGGAGCATATTTTTTGCTGGGTCCTCGGGTCTTGCAAACATCTAGAACACTGGAAGCGTGCCTTCGATCTATCAAAACATGATCGATTTGTGTTCTCGTATTGCGATGTGGAGATAGCCATTTTGCAGTCTGTGACGAAAACAGGAACATATACAACATTTCTGATCGCAAAGGTACATAAAACGATTAAGCTTATCGCTATAGAAACAATAATGAGTACCCACTAATATTGAAATAAAAAAGGTTGAATTTCTTCAACCTCTTAGGTATTTCAAAGTGGTGCGTTTTGATTTTTTTCTGTAAAAGGACTTATTGCAGTGCTTTCGGTTTTTTATATTAAAAAACAAAACATTTTAACGGATAATGTATGAATCAAAAGCGCTTTTTTTAAGGTAGCATTTCGACTTTGTGGGATGACCTCTAGTTATCAAACATTCTTAAAAGAAATATCAGGCAGAGATTAATTGAAGCATAGTTAAATAATCAAACAAAAAAAGTATATAAGTTTGAGATTAGTAATGAGAAATAATTTAAAGGTGTATAACCACATACCCGGATGATATAACTGATATTATTTCTTCAAAAAGTTGTAAATTATTTAGAAATAATTATATTTTGCAAGTAAAGACCACTTGACCTACCTGAATTTTCTAACATCTTTTTTTCAAATATAATGGTTACATGCAAAAATCTTTGTTAAAATATTTCAACTCTTATGGCAGCTTTTGACTGCAAAGTCAGCTGAACGGTGGTAATTAACAGGGGGACGTATTTATTATAATCTCTATACTCCTTCATTACTGCTTAATGTTCCTTAAATATAGGAAGATATGCCTCTGTAATAACTGTACTGAGTATGTAGTTTCAGATGTTATAAAATAAAAGGTTCCTGTGTTTTTTGTTTATTTATTCAATAAAAAAGTACATATCTTATAATTTATATAAAAAAGTTACATATGTATAAGACAAGATAAAAATACTTTACTTTGTATGAAAAACTGAAGAATATTTTTGGTGTTAAGCAACGTTGCATTTTTCGCATTTCATGGTAGTATTTTTATGGCCCATACCACAGCGGCTTTGTTTGTTAATTTTTATTATGTGATGTGCCTTACCATCTAGTCTTATACTAGTAGGAACTCGTTTGATGAGCGCCAGAAAAGATCTTGGCAACAAATTTTTCGTAGTCGAGGGTGAGGTTATTGGTAAAGTTTTTGTCAAAAGATACGATGTTATAATATATCTTGTAAAATACAAGAAATCATGCGACTCATTCTGCGCAACTGGCGACAACCTGTATAATTGGAAAGCGTTGTTGACACAAACATTTATTGGAAATAGTAGTAGGTGCCAATAACATCCCACATTTTGGTTCAAATGATCCACGCCGCCCATGTACCTATTGTAATTTATGATACATCGAGGTTGATCAATATCCTGTTTTAACTACTCGCAATAACGCTTGACTTTTCCAATAGGCTCCACACCGGATTGTGTCGACGCTACAGTAACAATATTATTGTCATTATATCGATCGAGGAAAAGTATCTGTGCATTGATTGTAAGATCCTTTTATTGTCCTCTTCATGGTTTTTTGGGCTTTTAATGGCGCCTTTTCTACTCTATTTGCTCTAATTATAACTGTCGCATCGTGGCCTAATTTAAATATTTCATTCAACAGAGGTAAAGACGTAAAATAATTATCCATATAAAAACCATAAGATCCAGACGGAAGTTTTGATATAAGATCTAAAACTACAGAGACACCAACACCTAATTCTGGGCGGGTATTTCCCGTCTTCGCTCCTTGATAAAGCTCTCCGAAAATCAAATAACCAAGTCGAGTGCTCAAGTCTTTATCGCCGGGAAAATATTTCACTCATCTTCGGTTACATAGATCCCATAAAGGACGAATCTTGGAAAACTTATCTTCTTGATCCAGGTTATTATTGTCAGTAACGTGAAAATATCGCAACAGTTCCTCAAACCTATTTCGAGGCAGAAGCTACACCATGAAAATGCCTATCGACACTTTGCTCCCAGTACATTCGGTATCTGGCAAAATGATTATAACCTGACAGCAATATAATGCCAATAAAACGCTTTATTTCTTCAGTGGTAACTCTTAAACTATGATTTCCTTTCTGAATGGCATTTTTTTCCAGTTTCAGAGCGAATGAGGTCGAAAACTTCTGTATCAAAAAAAAAGTTCGAAAACCTGTAAAGGATTGTCAAGATCCTCTGGAAAATTAGGTGGCTCTGAGACCTTTTCTAGTTTCTCGGGAATAACTGTGTGCGTCCACTTTCCGTTAGTTAGACACATGTTGCGTATAAGGCGTAAAATTGTATTTTTTATATTTTCATAGTTTCATTTTGGATGAAAATACTACAAATCGTCACTGGATAAGAATAAAGGCGCGCTAGTGTTTTGTGAAAAAGAGGCATACAAAAAAAAAAAAAATTAGGAAAAAAGGCACTTCAGAAAAACTTCGACGAAGAAAGACGCGTAGCCTAGTTGACGGCGAAGAAAGGCGCGTAAAAACTTTTGAGCTCGCGTCTTTATTCGTGACGATATATACTCCGGAGTATTTAAAGCTAAATTACAAAATAAAAAGATAAATTAATTAGCATAAGGTTGAACAGTTATTTCTCCATGCACTTAAAATCATTTCGGTATGAATTATGTATAATGACATAGATATTTAATTGTATACACACATACATATGTTTATATATATAAAAAATGCTTCCCTTTCAAATTGTTTAACAAGGACGCATATCTTATAAAAACACATAGTGGGAACATACATACATACATACATGCATGTATACATGTGCATTAACATTCCGTAAATTTGCGTGTAAACATGAACAGTAAAGGTTAAATGTGCTTACGTAAAAAATAAATTCAATTACAAGCATTCGCTACAGTGGAGCTACCAATGACCAACCGACCAACGACAAATAAAATACGATTTTTATGAACTCTGCAAAAAGCGAAAATATACTACGTGAAAAACAAGCTAACAACAAATGCCCTGTTACTGCTAAACAACAAGGAAAACCCGAACGTAAAAAAAAACCAACTAGCAAAAANAAACACATAGTGGGAACATACATACATACATGCAGGTATACATGTGCATTAACATTCCGTAAATTTGCGTGTAAACACGAACAGTAAAGGTTAAATGTGCTTACGTAAAAAATAAATTCAATTACAAGCATTCGCTACAGTGGAGCTACCAATGACCAACCGACCAACGACAAATAAAATACGATTTTTATGAACTCTGCAAAAAGCGAAAATATACTACGTGAAAAACAAGCTAACAACAAATGCCCTGTTACTGCTAAACAACAAGGAAAACCCGAACGTAAAAAAAAACCAACTAGCAAAAAAGAAAATAAACCTAAGCAAACTTGGGAGCACATCCTAAGAGTGCATAAACGTCAACTAAGCACTCGGCGTGTGTTCGAGCTCATAAACATCAAGGAAACGTGCTACCGAAATGTAATAACGTACGCGACGAGAGCAAAGACTGGACTTGGACACACACACATGCTTACATATATGTATATATGTCGGTATATGCCCTGCAGGAAATGTATCTAAGTATAAACTAACTTTAAGTTGATTAGGAAAGAGCTATATGTCACTTATTATCTGTATATTTTCTTTGACAAAAGCTAACTATATTTCTATGTCGATGGAAGCGAAATAGTCAAGGGTGGTTTCCTCTGCATTTGATGTAACTAACTTGTAAGTAACTACTTTTGGGTATAAAATATCAATAGGAAAAACAAAATATTTTTTGTATTTTTTTTTGTTTTTTATTTATTTTATCACATTTTATATTTGTTTACATATTCTACTGTAGGTGACTCCATATTCGAACTCCGTTTGAGATAACTTCAAAATGAAAATATGAAATTTCGACCTTAATTTTATTTGTCCTCAATTCGAAAATGTATTTGCGAAGTGCAGTATATTTAAATAAAAACGCGTTTAAAGAAAATAATCTCGAGCTTTACTCCTGCATTATTTGTCCACTTGTTTCAAGTTAGCTTTTGGTAGCTAACTACATGCTATATATTTTTTAGAAATCATGCTAAACAAGCTAACTACAAGTAGGTTATTTTTCATCAATTGATAATTTTTTCTGCAGAGTGGAAAACCATTTATATATATGATTGATTGAAATATACATACCCTGTCGGAAATTTCGTTAATGACTGTTCACATATCTAACTCTTGGGTCACTTATTACGACCAACTATTAACTGATTTCAAAGTAATACAGGCCTCAACCGAAAAAAACTATATGTCAATATTTATTTACAAATGAAAAAGAAAAAAAAAATGTTACTGATCTGCATATGTACATGTATGTATTTTCATATGTGTCATTAGGTACGTTCAGAAGGCGCAACAGCTCCGTAACTGTTGCGATTGCACCTTCTGAACGCGTTGTTGTGTACTTCTGATCAATCTGATCAACCGAACAGTTGAGTGTTAGATGAGCGTAATACTTTTCTGAACATTTTAGACAATATGCTTTGTGTACCTTTGACAGCTCAATTTTACTACTAAAATATCAAGTCATTCAGAGGATGCATTACGATCACTGATTTTTTTAGCACCGATTGCGCTCAACTGCTGCGCCTTCTGAACCTACCCATTGTGAACCTGCCCATTGTGTATCTTTTTTGAAATCGAAGACACATGCGTTTGAGTAAAATAAATTGTTTCAATTCGACAAAGTGGAAAAATACTCGAAAGGTTTTAGAAGTGTAAGATTCCCGCATATCTAATTAAACCCATTTGCAGCTACTTGTGCGAGAGAATCATTTCGGGTGAGGCAAAATCGGTCGTAAAGAGACATACGGTCTCAGGCGTAATACTTCATGGATCTGTTCGAGGTCCGCTGCGATGAAACATACGATTACGTTTTAAGACTACTTGTATATAAAGCAGCCAAAGTCATAGGAGAACGATATCGCTGTCGTCGTGGATGACAAGTATCTGGAAGATGCCGAACGGAGAGCGGATGTTACAGTAGCGAACATTGCCGACTGGATGAAGTCCATGGATCTGAGTCTGGCGAGCAAAAGTCACGTAAAGTAGGATAGGCGGCGAAGGTATCAGGGGGTGTACGATACGTTCGAAGCCGACAATGAAATACCTGGGCATTAAACTCGACGCCAGTTTAAAGCTCAATGAGCACATGTGTTAAATTTGCGAGAAGGCTGCCAAAACAAACCGCGAGGGGACTCAAACAAAAGAGCGCGCTGAAATCTGTGAGCCTCTATTGATCCGAGATTTGGGAAGATGCACTCAGACAGCTATGACATCAAGCCGTTCTACGGGCTATGGGCATTAAGGGTTTGTTCAGCTTTTCGGACGGTGGTTGGTGTGGAGGCCGGACAGAACGCTTTGAAATAACTGGCTGCTCCACAGCATGGAACACTGAACGCTTGCGAGAGTGCGCTCTCTATCCTTCAGTCATAGCAGGAACGATGGATCGTTCTTTATATCGAGACCTGTATTAGTGGGCCACCTTAATATTACCTAGCTATTAACTGGCCTTTTTGCTTCAGATAATACTTACAGCGCCTTAACGACGAGTACTTCGGCCATTGCGAGACTTGTGTTAGCAACTACCCCGAAGACGCGGAGCACATACTGTTTAGCTATGAAGGGAGAGGAGCTAAGCATTCGGTGAGTGCCCACAGTACAGAACTTAGTGTCTAAAATTTTGGAAACCTCAACTAACTAGGAAGACGTAAGCACCGCCTGAGTCACCATGGAAAAAACCGACTTACCATTTATTTTACCTGCCACTGTAGGGGAGATTTATACACACAAATAATGCCTAAAGGTGTGCAACCACACATTCGTACCTCTACGTGCTATTCAAATATATATAGAAATCGAAACTAAGTAAATTATGCAGTAATGTGAATATAGTTTAAGACGATTTTCTTACAGGGTACATTCACTTTACGTTGCAATAGCCACACATAGTGCGTGTCGTGACATTTTAGTAAGACTCCTAAAAGTATACTTTCACCGATATATGGCCGGCAAACTTGGTACATATCTATAGTACAAATATGTTGTAAATGGGAACTAAAGAAAATGCCAAGTAAAAAATTTTTGTTTTAGCTTGCATGTATGTATTTATGCGCATGTATGATGGCTGCTGTGGCTGAATGGTTAGAGCTGCGTACTAGACACTACTCTAAACGAACTGGGTTCGTTCCCTGATTTGAGCAACATATAAATTAGAAAAGGTTTTATCTAAGCTTTTCACAAAACTTTTTGCCGTTCGAAGTCGGTTTTAAATTTTAGGCTCCACGATTTGTGTTTTATGATCAGAACGCAAACCAAAATTTGGAGGAGAAGCTTGGCCAAATACTTGGCAAAAAAGTGTAAGCAAAAAAGTGTTATTGTCTCATTGTTTGTATCCTAGTTAAGTATGCTTGTTCGTTGTTATAAACCATACTCACAAAATTACAATCTTACAAACACACATTTACTTACATGTACATTGTACATATTTAACTAAGTATGTATCCGTATGTTCATGACAATAATGGAAGCATTGATGCGAAACCTATGTTTTTCGAACCATAATAATGTACGCAAAAATATATATATGTTTGTATAAGGGATTATAAAAAACGGTAATTTGATAGTTTTTTCCCGAAGTATTGCCAGGATGTGGTCACTATTTTGGTCAGCGAAAGTTAAGTGACTCAAATAGACGTTATTCTTTAAGAATATAATATGCAAATATGTATGTATACAATGTGCATACGTAAGCACTAGTTCCTACTACTTTTCATATCTAGTCTCAAAAAAATTCCCTGTGGTTTATATATGTATATTTAAATGTGAATGATAAAATGTATTTTTTACTTATTATTTATTTTTGTTCAACTTCTAGTATTGCATATGCAAGTGGCTAAAAAACCTTCAAAGTGTTTTTTTCTCCAGCAGCTAGCGCCATGCATAAACACATTATACATTTTATCTCAAATTCCAATAATATTTTCAACCATTCGACTTTCCCTTTCATTTTATAATCTAATCTGCCTTTCCCCATATACTTTTCCATATCTGAAGTGCCTTAAAGTGTCCTATAATTGGCTGCTCTTAGACCGAATGACACCACAGAGAGTTTTTGTTAATGTGTTATAGTCAAAATGATTGGTCTTTTCTGTTGTCCTTGCAAGGTATTTATGTAACGACCTACAAGCACACCTGCATATACGGCAAAATGGCAGCGTTTCATTTTTATTGCGCAAGTTTAGTAAAAGAAACAATGGCTATTGTGTTGGACCTAAACATCTTTTGATTGCTACACAAATACATATGTATGTTTGTATGTACTTTTAATGATATATCCGTTGATACGTAAATGACATGCATGGGAATAGCATTGATATGCGATAATATGGAAATAATGAGATGACTAGAAACTTGTCAGAAGAAGTTTACGTTCGTTATATTAGCTAGGTATGTTGTCAAGTTTCGGGTGATTTAAATTGTGTCTTTGAAACACACATACATACCTAGTAGAGGCTTATGCCGACAGGCTATACGGAGGCAACGTCGTGAGCTTTAAAAAAAAAAAAATAGACGGGGCGGCGATACCGGCGCAACTGTCCTTAAAACAGATTCTAAAGAGCCATGAGGCTCTTGTCAGCGTATGCACTACTTAAATTTAAAGAAATAAAAACAGGTAAGTTGTTGGAGTAACTTCTTTTTGGTTGTTTGTGTTTCCGACAGGGTTGGAGTAACTTAAGTCGCTGTTAATAAACTCAAAATGCAATACCGCGTATGAAAAAAAATATATAATTTCAGTACACTGTCTCAGTGCTGGCCTACTTCAAAAATTTAATGGTCACTAGATAATCTTAGTAGAAGTTTATTTAAAATTTTGTGAAATTGTATTGTATTGCATTTTGCGTATACGCGGTATTCCATGTCAGGCGATTATATTTTACTGTAGCATGATTTAATACATTTTTTTAATATAGATAAATGGCAACCCTATTAAAAAATATATGTGAATTAAAATATGTACTTTCAAAAACTTTGCTGGGAGTGCATAAACCTTAATTTTAAGTAATCCTAAATTTTTAATAACTGTTTTTGTATTTTTTGGGGAAGGGGCAACCCCGTACAAAAATGTTTTTAAATATCTTAAAACGCTCTTAGTTTTGATAAAGAAACATAATTATTTTATTTTAATTCAAATATTATTTTATTTCAAATTCTCAAATATCTGGCAAAAAAATAAGCACATCCAATGAGCACTTCGTGCGTGATGTGGTTATGAAAATATGAAATAACTAATTTTTGTATATAACACGTTATTAAATCACACTTAGTAAAATTTTTAAGTTAAATAAGCATTTGAGTGTCATTTTTGAAGACTTCTGAAGGGAAATAGTCTTATTCGATCAAAAAATATTTGTTTTTAATGATTTTACAGAAATTTTACGCAAAAATGTAAAATACATGGGAAACTTTAAAGACCCGGCGGCAGGGGTAAATATTATCTAATCGATTTCAAAAAAAAAAAAAAGTGTCTCCTTATTTATGATATTATTCAGTTCTGGGGGTGACAGCATGAAAAATCAAGAAAGGTGATTTTCCTATGTATTTTTGGGCCACCCTAATGTGCGTACGTAATGTGTTTACGTTACCGTTAACATTTATTTACACACCAACCAAATATACAAGGCGTGAACTTTTGATGAAAACATACTTTCAGTTGTAACCCATTACGACGTATCTCAACCAAATACCTCAGAAAAATAAGTTTATTTCTACTTAGGCAGTAACTAACTTCAAATTGATGTATAATCACCTAGCAGCCTAGGACATCGCCATGTTAAAGTCAACTATTCGCTCCAGGGAAGAAAGTCAGATCTTCAACTAGTTGTGGTTGGTAAAAACACTAGTTGAGCATCGATATTTAAACTAGTTTCTTTCCGTACTGAGAATATACTACATACATACATATACAACGTATATAAGTATGCCACTATAAATACATATTTGTATATACATATGTACATATACTCTCATACTTACCTACGTATGTATATTAACAAAAGTGAGTACATTGCTTACAATTTACATATGTATATATACACCATACCTACTCGTATAGGAGCGCTGTTGGAATTGCATTCCCGTAAATTTGAAATTGTAATTGAGATATTATTTAGTTGCTGGTAATGTGCAACAGACGTTAGCTGCGTGTGAACTGCATTCCATCATATATACCATCCATCATACATCTACCAAAGAATACTGTGGAACGATTTTGTGGGAATTTTACATAAATAAAATATTGAGTAATATTGGCAAAATATTAGCCTTGGTATGCTAAGGGAATAATTAAGATTTGAAGAGAAAGTTTCTTAAGATAATGAAATGGCAACAGCAGCGGGTAGATTGAATATCCAAAGAATTGATTTAAATTTAGCTTGCGCGTCAAGAGAGGGCGTTGGCTATTTGTATTAATTCTGATTCCCAAGTTTTCGAAATCCAAAAAGTTTAAAAATTGTAATTCTGTAAGTGACTGTGCGCGTTAGCCTTCCATACAATTTGTTGTAGTTGTAATTTTTAGAGCTTCACGAAAACGCTTATTGCACGAGAAGTAATGAAACGATTTGAAAAAGAGGTATGGCGTTTACAAGACATAATTCCAAACCTATCGACGGATTCATTTTTGTAAGGACCCAATTCGGTGTCTGTGGTAAAAACAACGGTAAATATTGGCTTATTTTGGGGTCAATTTTAAGCCTTTAAAGTACGCTAGCAACTTAAGATTTGCAGCGTAAACTTTCATTTTCGGGATATAGGTTCTTTGGGGCAATAGAAATATTATCCTGTAAAAATTTTATATAAGTTCAACAAATATTGAGCATTTTAATTTATTCCAAAATACTCGAAAACCGCTCCAATGATTTTGTTTTTGTTTTCTTTAATCAAAACTTCAAGAATGTTCCTTTCATTTGGTATATGGGAATCATTGGTTGATATCTTCTAAGTATGCTTATTTGATTAAAATATATGGGCATAAATCATTTTCCATACAAAAGCACTTCGTCATCATTTTGCAAACACGTGATGCGCTGGAAGTGAGAGAAGGAGACAAAAAGTATGTTTGTATTTGAAGTGATGGCAATAATATAAACTCCTTTTCCTGACCAGTATTGGCTTTATTTCTTTTTTTATTTAATAATTAATAGTTTTTATAAATGTCTAGCTCTTTATGCATATAACGCCGCGCGATAGTAAATTGTAAACACAAATATCAATATATTCGCGAGACCATGGGCCAAATATAGTAAAATTGCGTCTTTAGTTTTTCACTCTGGCGTCAGTAATTTAAAAATGATTTTAAAAAATTCAGAGAAATGTGCTTAGAGAAGAAGTATGGGTACAAAATTAATGAGGAAACCCTTTAGAATTTATACAGATTCAAGTTTCTGGTGCAGAATGGCTGGTAAATATTGAAAATGTCATTTTAAAATATGATTCTTTAAATTTCGCAATATTTTTTTTTTTTGAAAAAATTATATGTTAAGGTTATATGTTAAGGGATTGTATAAACTCGAGAAATTACCTATTCGTCCTTGTGAATCCAAAAAAATGAATTAAAAAATTAATCATATCGTCCTTCAAAATAAATCCTGCGCTCAGACAGAAAAAATAAAAACGCCACTTAAAATAAAAAAGTAGGTTTCAAACCAATTTATTATTATTTATTCCATGGTAGGAGAGCTTCCCAAACAATATAGAATCAATTTTTTCGATTCAAATTGTTGAAAAGTAATGAATATCTAAATCCCGGGACTAATCCCGGGATCCCGTTATTGTGACAACGCCATCCCGAAAATCCAGGAATCGCAAAAAGCCGAAAAATTAACAACCCTAGTGTGTAGATATTTCGGCTTTTGATGGCACAATATATATAAAGGGCAAAGGTGAAGGGCAATATGTAGATGAAGAACGTGATAAAAATAAAAGTAAAAACAAAGATAAATACAAAGAAAAATATGAGGATGAAGATACCGATAAATGTAAAGAAGAAGATAGAGGAAGAAAGACTAAAATAAAGGTAATTACGGAGAAAAGGATATAGACAGAGACTCAATCTGGGGACTATTTTAGAGATTTTCGGAATTCTCTGGACTTATTGACATATTATTTTATCGGTTTTGTCATAGATATTTTTTATCGATTTTGTTACCGAAATTTTCGGAACTTTTTATTGAATTTATTATCGATATTTTAATCGACTTTGCAATCGACTTTTTTACAGATTTTATAATTGATTATGTTATCTGTTTTGTTATCGATTT
>NW_016167042.1:0-22477 GCF_001687245.7 Rhagoletis zephyria | reverse complement strand
TGACAACAAACGAGGCAAATTTTAAATTATGGAAGCTTAAATTTAGCCATTGGGAATATTGAAAATGTTTCGGCAAGTCAAACAATTAATATTTGAATGATTTATAGTTTATTTCAAATGTAGTGCCTTGGGATCTAATACTTAGATTCCGAAAGGGTTAAAGTGATATTCCAAATATTTGTCGATAACATTAAAATCTTAACATTAAAATCTTAGAGAGGTTCGGTGCCCCCGCTCCGATTCATTCAGTTTAAAGCCTCCCTGAAATCTGCTGAGTCTGTCTATCAACAGGTGTGGCTGCAAGCGGTCGTCTGTCAGTCTGTAGAAATATTCTCACACGAATATTGCAGAAATTGCAGAGATGAAGAAAAGGAAGAAACCGTAGAGCACTTCTTCTGCAGTTGTCCAGCTTTGCCCAAGAGGAGAGCGGGCTGTTTAGATAGGCCCTTCTTTAGCTCTCTTACGGAATTATCACGCGAAGGATTATACGCTTATAAGAGCCTCAAATAGGTAATCTGAAGAATAGTAACCGCTGTTCCCGTGTTCTGCAGTGGTACCACAATGGACCTTCAAAAGGTCTAAGTGAGTTGGTAACTTGAACCGACTGCCACATCAACCTAACCTAGGTCTGTCTGTCTGTCTTGTTGCAGACAAGATACATGAACGCCTCTGTGCAGCATAAAATGTGCGTCCGGCCATATAAATTGCCAATTTATTTACCACTCGACTCTCACACCTGCTCTCAAAGAGCACTCTTCTACAAACCGACATATGCGAGCAGTGGAACCGTATTTCTCACTCGCTACATATCTCCGCCGAAGAAGTAATCATATTTTGGCTAGCCCGAAAAAAACTGGTATAACGAGGAATTTCACGCCACTTTAGAGAAAAAAGATGCAGCCTGTATCCGGTTCTACATTCCCACGACACCACCCACCCCACCCAAAGAACCTGAACGGCCCCAAGAAGCTCACTGAAGAAACAGTTAAATTATCCACGTTCTCCCCCCGCTACAATTTGCATGCGATGGCAAATCGGCAGCTCTTCTTTGTCCACACAGTCTGCTCTGTGTGTCAGAATAGGATATACTAGAAAGTGACATCAGTCAAATGCAACTCCTTTTTTGAATAGTGTCACTTCCGATTGTGTTTTCGCTGCGCACCCCACATCAATGGGTAAGTGAGCTACAGAGTACTAAAGCCACAACCACAGAGACAAGCGCAATAGGACTTATGTGCTACGTAGAGATGGGAAGCGAGGCAAATGTGGAGGCCTAGCGCACATCCTAAATCACAGTTCGTCTAATCGAAGAAGACATCGACCACATGGACACCATCCACGGACGTGAGGGCATAGCTGACGGATCCGGCGATGTCGAGCTCGAAATATTTAATGTTTATATACGCTCTGTCGCCTGTTGCCCGGCAGGATGTCACCCTGCAAAAGGTGCGTTATTTAGAGGTGAAAACCGAATGGTAGTTGATGATGCTTGCCAGACCCAACAATTGCTAGCGCAGGACTGTTAAAAAGTATAACATCGCGACCTATGCTAACGCTCGTATCAGACCATCTTCCCATAGTCATCTCCCGATCAATAAGCCCACCGACTTTGCTGCCGCGGACCACCGAACCTATGTCAACTTTAACAAAGTTGATTGAAGCGGCTTCGCGGAAGTTAGTGAGAACACCCACATCGCCCTTCGAACATGCACAAACGTACACGCTGTCGAATGCTAGTTCTGCAAGATAGTCACAGCTGCAGCGGCTCGCCTCATTCCATTCGGACGCATCGCGGAAGTCCTTTGGAACTTTCTGGCAGCGGGAACTGTTCCTGCGAATAAGTGTGACCACCTACGCCACGTCCTGGGGATACCCACCAGGTAGCTATCGAGAAGGCAAAAAGTTTCAAAGCCATTGGCTCCAGCGGGAGTGGCATAACACACCAACATTCTCAATTTGTTTATGGAAACTCTCATCATTCCCGACTCGTGGATATCGGGGATCCGGGGAAACCAGCCAAAAAAGGGGAGTCTTATCAGACGAAGATACTAGAGGCCTTGCTACTCCCGTACTTTACGTACCATCTGACTCCAGCTAAGCATCAGAATAGCTTTAGCAAAGTGCACAGCACAACCATGGAGCTTAACACCTTAAACACGCAAATAGATCGTGGCCTTAACCGTTAAACCAACCGTCATCATTAAGGTAAATTCAAAGGACACAAATTTCGTTCTTGATGATGCAACACAAATGAATGGACCTACAATTTTATCCTATTTCGAACAGCTAATGGTTTTCATTAAAGTCTTTTTCCTGGTGTTTTGGCATTGACTGCCACTCTTTTTTAGCTCTTGGTGAAACCAAGGATCGACTTGTGTCCTACCAAATGAAAGTGTTCACCTCCATACACTCGGCTTTGGTGACCTCTTTACTTTGAGTAAGCAATAGTTCTTAATTTTAGTTGCCAGTGAAAGAGAGTAAAGCTGTAACTAAGTTTGGTTATTGAAGCTTTGAAGGTTGGGCTTGCCGAAGGCTTTTCGGTCGAACATGGGGTCTATACTTCTAATTAATAGTGTGGCTATACCGATCTATCGGCTGTCTGATTATAACTTATGCCTCCATAGTCTGAGGCCAAAAAGTTGAAAAAAACTAAAGTTTCACATCTGAACAAACTGCAAGGGTTGGCTCTACATTCGGTGACAGTAGAAATGAGAAGTTTTTCAATCGTGGTCTTAGATTCGCTGCTAGGTTGAATCCCACCCCACATTTTTGTGCGAGCAGCATGAGCTTGAGAAGGGGTTAAAATGTGAGTTTCAAGTTGTCTTTTCAGGTAGCCAGGCGGCACTTTCCAATAGGACGATCACCTATAGGATCGTCAAGGAGTGCTTCGACACCATCCAACTCGTTATTACTATGCTGGGTAACAGCACACTGCGGGATCGTGGGTAACGAGGCCGCCGGCGAAGCGGAAAGGGACGGCTTGTCATCTGAAACAGTTTTGTGAATTCAATTGGTCCTCCTCGAGGCTTATAATCGAATCGTGCGTAAACTCAAAACGCAGTAGGTACTGGTGAGAGACAAGCCAGTCTTTTTAGTGATCCTTTCACTAGGAAAGATATACATCTTTTGAACAATGCCAATATCAAATTGCTTACTCGCTACCTGACGGGCCATAAACGCCTGCGCTCTCGCATGCACCGGAGACGCATAGCCAACTGTGGCTTGAAGACGAGGAAACGTCGGAGCACATTATGTGTCCTTGTCCGACATTGGCCCGACTAAGACTGCAGTACTGCCGGTTTTTTTTTTACCGGCGATGGCCTTGCGGTTAGAAACTCGTCTACTAAGAAACTTTTAGCTTTTATAAGGAACGCTAATAACGTCTTGGGCCATCACGGTTAGGAGCCATTATAGGGATGCAAAAGATATTCTAGGTTGTACCCAAAAATTGTGCATTACTTATATTTTTCATTAGCAATATATGTGTGTATGTTTGTATATTTTACTGCAAAAAAGTACTTCATTTGCATGCGAGGATATCTCTACCCAAATATCAAACAATTTATTTACCCCACGAAAATACATACTTACATTTATTATCACCACACTTTTTACCCAATCAATTTCACTTTCTGCACAAACCACTGTTGCTACTAAATAAATAACTATTACGGCAGACGAATTTTCAATGAAAGTGAATTTTCAATTCGCAATTTTCGCCAGCTAGTGTCATTAACCCAGTTTGGATGTAACATATCGATCGAATCGATGCAATATTGGACAACAACTTTTCGAAAGTGGTCGAGCAGTTGTGGCTAAGCAGGGCGCTGCAATGCATACATATACATACATACATAAGTACTATGTCTTAGTCAGGTGGGCAAGCAGTAAGCTCACAATCGGCGCAGACATCGCAGAGACACTCGTTAACATATGTATTAGTATGTATGTACATATGTATTGTATAAAATACACGATTAGAGTGACGACAAAGAAATTAAAATAAACAAGTTACCACTTTTCCTTTCACTGCGAAACGCCACCCATGCCATGTAAATGCAAAGCAATGCAATGCAATGCTATGCAATTGAATGTATGTGGATGGTTGTAAGAAAAACCAGTTCAAAGTATTTACATAGATTTCTTACTTGGAAAAAATGAAATAGTATCGATGGAAAAAACAACAACAAGTATGTAATTGTTTATCTACACAGTGCGTAACAAAAGTTTGTAAGCTGCCACTGCTACTCGAGTGGGGTAATTGAGCGGTCGTGCAACTATGAACGGCATGTCTGTTTGTAAAAGGGTATTAGAAAAATTATAATTTATTCAAAACGTCTAGCAAAATTATAAGCAAAAACAATGCTTATGACAGCGAGAAAAAAAACTGCAATGAACCAGAGCAAAATTTGGAGATAATGCACAAGAGGTAACAATGCACAAAAGCAACTACAACTGCAATGATGATGACCGTATTTGACGCAAACAATGTTATCTATAAACGTGCAACGATAACAATTTATGAATTAAAAAAAAAATCACTGGAAAATGAATGCATATATACATACATACGTTTTAGGAAAAAATAAAATAAAAAAGCAAAAAATAAAAATAAAGACGCATACAACCTACTACACATACATGAAATTAACGTGTCTCGCTGTAGCATTAATTTTGATTTATTAACTTGTTTCTCATTTACCAGCCAGCCGGCCGCAGCATACAAAGTCACAACAGTCGTCTACAGTGCCACGCATGACTCATAATGCACCAGCAATTTATACGACGCACAGTGGTATGACTACATACATTTTTTTTTTTTTACAAAAAATAGAAATAATACAAATTTTGCAAACATGTTTGAATTAAGCTAGTTAAGAAAAATTCCAGAACTGGTTTAAATAGGCCACTCCCCTTGAGTTACTTCCCTTGGACCAATAGTACAAATTTCGGAATAAATATTTTAATTCAATTCTTATGAACGCTACTGATGCACAATGGGAGAAATGGCCAATCTGGCAGCGCCTTGTTAGTAACTTCGAAAAATTAAAAAAAATTTTAGGTTAATGTTTTTTATATTTGTATGTTTTGCGGAATCAATAAAATAAGAAAATACATGATTTTCGACAACCAAAAACTTTTTTGTTGCTACCGGTTTACTATGTCAAACTAAAAATGGGTGCGTTTTGACTCTGATATTGTACTTAAAAATCGCAAAAAATCAAAAAAAATCCAAAAACCTGCGCCTTATTCTTCAACTTGACATAGACAATAGATCATATTAAAAAAAAAAAACAAATAAAATACTGTGGTGAATTCTGTCGACTCCCACTGTGCGATGAAATTAAAACATGTGAAATCGAGCAATAACCACGCCTACTTCTCATACAACAGTGTTTAAAAAAAACAAACACACAAAACTAGAAAAATTACAGTAATTAGAAAAGAAAAATTGCTCAAATTTGATATTTGAATCGATTTCCGAGTTTCATATAGGATAGTGTCGAAGTTTTGAAAAAGCCCTAAATATTGAAGCTGAATGCCTCCTGAAGAATGCATCAAGAGAGTTTTAGACTAGATTTGCCATCTGCGGCTCTCCATTTCCCATTAACGCGAATTTTTTCTATTCAACAATTTGATTGTGCTTGAGGCCGTTTTTATGAAAAATGTTGTGGAAAAACAACAACAACTTACAAAGGTAAAAGTTAGATATACATAGCTACTATTTTGGAGATCACATCTGCTCAGCAGACTTCTTCAACCGCGGTCACCGGGATATGAACCTGCGACTTCGGATTCCAAATCCAGTTTTCTACCCACTGAGCTAAGTTCGCCACATAATCTATTGTTGCTTTTAAATTGTTTTCTTTCACCACGGTACTGATAAAATAAAACTCCATAACAAATTTCAAATACTCTAAGAGTTTGCTGTGTCCCACACGGATAACGAAACTTTTTCTAATAACTCCGAATTTTCTCTATCTCTATACCTGAATTGTGTGAGACGCCACGCCCCTTTTTTCCAATAACTAATATTTTTCTTAATTAGTATAGATTGTATATATGAACTCACCTACATAACTCCAAACCGAGTTCCAGTATTCTACCAGATACAATGGCTATAGAGTCGAATTATTCACAAAATCTATTCTTATGGTCCTATTTTGTTGAATTTTAAAAAGGTACTCAAAATTAAAAATGTATACTAATGTTATCAAAAACAAATTCATCAGATGGCGCTGTGGTCGATATTTCCAGAAAATCTATATTTATGGTTCGGTTGCTGCTATTTTTGACAGATATCCCAATGAAAAATGTGTTGAAAAACTTCTACCAACTGTTTTTAAATTTATCAAAGCTGCATTTTTCGCTTTAAAAATCTGTTGCAAGTAAACCAGGCAGATGGATTCGCGGGTATCAGCTAGTTTTTCATAAATAAATGCGGTGCTTTTTTGTGCATTGTTTCAAACGTTTACACAAGGGGGCCAAGGGGGCTTCAGAATTTTTTCTTTTCACTATATCTACATCTTTCTTCTTTTACAAGCATAGATTTTTTTCCGCTTTTAGAAAATCAGTCAATATTTCAGCATTTATACCGCTAAATTCACCGCACGAAACTGTCAATTATCTCATTTTAATAATTACTAGGGTTACTGGCTCGGTTTTACCAAACTGGTATCAACCGTTTTTTTTTGATTTTTCGAATAGCAAGTAAACCGGATTTTTACAATCGCATAAACCGGCTTATCACCTAGTTTATTTATATACCAAAACCTAAATATGCTAAATAATTTTTTTTATCTTCAAACAAATTACTTAAAACAAACAGTTTTTAAGCAAAAAAACACAACCGACTTCAATTCTCAGATAAAAATGTATTATCACCGTTAATTTTTTCATTATCTAATGATCGCTCGACTGTTTTTTTTTGTCACAAAAATACCACTGTGCGACGATGTAGTAGTCGCTGCACCAGCTGCTGCAAGACCAAGAAATACAAAATTGTTTAACACACACGCCTGCATGCAGAAAACGCATAATATCACAGCCGATCAAGCTGCTAAATACTCAGATGCAGCAAAAGAGCGAAAGGACAATGCATTGACTTGGCCACTTTTGTAGTTGTGTGGGAAGCATACCGCATTTTTCAATTGTTGCACGAATAACTACATACATGCATATGTATATGTATACTATGAGCAGCTCAAATTGCCGCAGCGCATTGCTTTTCTCTTGTTTTATTTTTTTTAGTTTCTCTAATTTGCCATTAAATTTTTGCGGTTTGTAATGCCTCGTTACTTTGACATATTGCCAAGGCGGCTTGACGGCTACACCCTACTGCCCACCTGCGCCTGCCACTCACTCAACTGCTCGCAACTTTGTTGCATTTCAAATATGCGGCATTTTAAGTTGAAAGTACTTATATGTTTAGTTATGACGAATTTTGTTTGTTTGCTAGTTTTTCCTTTAAAAAATGTCTTCGCATTTTTATGAAAGTTTCCAAACTTTGTTGTTTGTACCATTTGACTCTTTTATTCGCCAACTGTAAATTCCCATAAGTGATGATTTACAGTTACAAATAGCAGTTGGAAAATTGTCGGCAGCGCATTTTGCGTTTGGTTGGCAGTGAAGGAGATTTTGCTTGTTATTGAACACCTGCGGGTTACCCATACAGGGGGTGCAATACATATACAGGGTGCTGCTTCTCATCAGGAGATTCCCAATAATATACCAATTGTTTATTTAACCATTTTTTCATACTAACCAGATTCTATAGGTTTGCCGAAAACCCCAGAAAATGCAATGGAGGAACCAATAAGAAATCTTTAGTATTAAAAAATGGTTAAATAAACAATTGCGTATTATTATTGGAAGTCTTGTGAAGAGAACCAGAGTTTTCCGATCGAAGAATTTTCAAGAATTCTATACCATTTCTACGAAAATTTTTTTTTTTACCGTATAAAATACATAGAAAACTTTGTGCGCTTTGAGCGACTTCTAAATATTTTTTGATTTAAAAATAAAAAAATAGAGGAAAATTTGTTCGATATAGAACAATCGTAGGCGGTGAAAGCATTTAAAATCCGGCTTTGATTTATTTTTGGACCACTCTAATGTACACTGGCAGTCCAAAAGAGGATGGATGAATGGTGTTTTTTTAATATTTACAATGTTTTTCAAGTTAAACTTTTTTGCTTGATATTTTTTTATAATTGCTTTTTTATTCATGCTTTTATAGAAATAAGAAAAGTTCCACAAATTTGTAACTAAATTTTGATTTTTTTAACAAGAATTTTTGTAAAACTTTTGGGTATACATTTACAGGGTTTATAAAATTTTAGTAAAATCAGTGCTAGTTTTGGGCGGCTAAAAAATCATATTGATTTTAAATAATATTTTTATTTTTCTGACGGCTTTTGCGGAGATTTTCAAATAAATAGCGAAATGTTGGAAAACTGTCGTGAAGTTTTTAAAATTTTTTCGCAAACGGTCTTGCGCATATTCTTCCACAAGAAATTCGCGTTTATTTGGTGAAAAGAGCAAAAAGCCGTGAGCAAAAAAAAAAACCAAAAAATCAACACTTAAAACTTGAACTCGTTTTATTATGATGAAAATGGTTTGAATTTTTCTAAATTCTCTAAAAAGTTTAAAAGTTTTTCTTTTGCTGTTTTGGTTAAAACATGAACCATATTTTTATAAAAAGATAACTAAAACATTTAGCTTGAAACAAATGGTAAACATTCAACAAAAATCACCATACACTCACTTCTGATCGCCAGTGTACATACAGCTAGTCAACAGCGCTCACGGATAGCGAACAGCGCGCAACTAACACTAGCTTACATAGTATATTGCCTTCAATGTAGTTCTTTACTTGCTTAAATGACCGTAAGTTGGGTCCTCGTGCGTGCGAACCCCCACTTAATAACTTAGTTATTTTGGAAATTTTCGGAATAGGTAATCACCTCAAATGCGGAAATTCACTATTCTTGCCATGATAAAAACATACATATATTTTTATCATGGTTCTTGCTAACTCTCTAGCCTTAACTGGTATCGAAGTAGTGGTATCGGCAGCCGCCTGTGGTGGCGTAATTGGTGGGGAAAAGGAGTGGTTGCGCGTATCCTTGCTAAACATACCTCTTGAAATTAATAACACTGTAGGAACGCTTAAATGACACAAAAACGCCGTAGTTTAAAGATATGTACGCCCTTTTTCTAGATTAGGTAATTTTCCCAATTTCAGGTAATTTTCCCAATTCCAGGTTTTCTTTAAAATACAGAAAGTAGTCAGCTTCCGTATAAATATTTGGGTATGTTTTTGGCAATATGTTACGCATACGCCCCGGAGGTAATAAGTCGTGACATAATAAGTATTTTTCCCATATCTACTACACATTAGGGGGATTCTCGAACTCTTACAAGGCCCGATCACGGTGCACGGATTGCAAAGGTTTTCCATAGGAAGCCTGGTTTTTATCGTGTCATGCGTGCACCGTGCAACAGCTTTGCTAGAGAATCCTCCTCTTATTCTGAGTGGAGGCTTAGTAGGTTTATTTTAAGAACAGAGTTTTTCTATAGAAATAAAAAATGAAATAAAAACGTTTAGTTTATATTAAAAAAAAAATATATTCGCGTTGATTAAATCAATAAAAATTTTCGCATTAAATCAATAAGAAACCTTTATGGAAATTTCTTCATTTTTTCGTCAGGCATACCTAATCATGACTTGGGATGTACAGTTATGTAGTAACTGCATATGTTTTGTATACTTAAACCAGTCGCGTCCCTGTGACTAGCAAAACTAAGATTTTTATGCATTTTCACCTACAACTCAGATTTAGAGGCAGAAAATTCCAATGCACCGACCTACATTTGGCAATACATTTCTTTTAATAGTTCTACTGGAGTACTCAAAAACCTGCTTTAGCAAAAGATTCATGATTTTGGAAGTGCTTTAATTTACTGAAGTGCTTTAAGGTGGTACGCGAAGGTGGTAGGAACTGAGATATGGTGGGTTCCAGCTAGAATAGGGTATTTGAGATCAATGAACTATGGGAAAAAAACTTATATCCTCGAGACTAGAACATCGATATATCATACTAATAGATTCGCCTGTACATGCCGGAGATAGGACGAAAAATGTAAAAGGCGACCCCTATTATTTTCGATATTGCCTTGCAAAAATACTTTAGACTCAGAATTGTACGGGGATCGTTTTTTCCTGGTACGGTCAAATGTACATACATAAATATAAACACAAATCTACGCATGACTATGAGTTTTCACAGAAAGGAAGAAAATAATAATATTTCCAAGCGAAAAAAAAATTAAAAGGAAAACGCAAACTCAATTTAAAAGCTGAGGCTAAAGAGTAGCAAAAAACCAAGTCCAGAAAATTGGGCGAGCTAAAATGGTACGTACAAGGCAGCAGCATCTCGTTCCTATCTACCTAGGAAGCATAATAGATTCAGGCGGTTGGTGCGAATGTAATGAAGCGGTACTATCCTGATACAAAAGGGTTTAGCGAGCATGAAGGCACAATGCCGCTGCATGTAGCAAGCAGGAAGCACAATACAAACTTAAGCACATGGTAGTACCCACTCATATGCACATTAGACTGCATCACTCCCCATACAACAAAAAATAAAAATAAAAATTCGGTACTGTGTTGCCATTGGAATTATAAAATATATTATATGTTAAGACTTCCACCAAAATATTTCGGAAAAAAATTAAGATTTACGTGAGCTGGACTGACTCCAAAAATGGAGATTTTTATGAATAAAAATAGTTTCTTAAAGTATTTTTTTTGGAAAAAACTAATCGCCTCAAATTACCACACGGCTTAAACTTACAAAATTTGCATAAAAATATTAAAAATTTTTTTTTTTAATTTTAACGGAATCGTAATGAGGTTTTTGATGCTGAAAACATTCTCGAATATTGTTATGCAGATTTTTTAAGCTTAATCTTGTTTTGTCATATGAGGGGATATTTTTCAAAAAGTTGTTTAAGAAACTTTTTTCGTTAAAAAAAAAACTCCATTTTTGGAGGTATTTTCAAATCGGTTCAGGTCACGTAGATCTTAATATTTTTCCGAAATATTTTGTTGGACGTCTTTAAATATAATAAACTTTTTTTGGTGATGCACTCGAATGCACATACATACATATGTACATACGTACATATGTTTGTAAACACTTGCTAACAATGTTGTGCGCTTGTACATATTTGGCAAAAAACGAAAAAAATATTAGGAAATAAAAAAAGAGTCAGCAAAAGGCAAGCAATTTGTGCAAACAGGTGTTCTTGACACTGCAATTTCGAGTGAAAACATCGAAAATAACAACACAACAGCAAATGTTTTTTTTTTTTGGTAGCAGCACAGTAATGCGGCTAGTATTTGGTAGATGTGGCAAATGAAATAAACCATTGGTATATGGTAAACACTTGCATTCAAAAAACAAAAACAAAAAAAAATAGAAAGGAAAGCATAAGCCTTTTAAAAAGCCACACAGAGATGGACAACAAACTAACTAAGAAGGCAACATTAGTGAAAGGAAGGAATGTGCTAGGCTGCTGCAAGCTACAATAAAATTTAATCCTGTTCTTCAAGGATCGTAAATTGTTTTTCTCCTCCTTAAAACTAAGATCTTAAATTTGCAACACAAACTAAGCCGCCATCTATTTCATTGCATGGTCTCTCTCTATCGCCAAGGCTTGGTTGATTGTTAAAAAGAAACATTACCTGAGCACCAACCATGGACCCAATTAGTGCTGAGAGCACCATTTTGAACCGCCTCCTCTGGGAGCCCTGGTATTATCCGATTTTAGATTCGTCCTTTTCGTAAAATTACTTGGATTTTTCGATGAATCTATTTAATAATGAAGTATTTGGAGGTCTTCGTAAGATTTTGGATGAAGCATCTCTATTGTGTATTATGATATATGCGTGTACGAGTGCTGGGCACTCGCATAGGTATTGTAGGATCATTTGCTCACTTGCCTCTAGATTCCAGCTGCGGCAATGTGGGTTATACGGGCGGCCAGTTAACCTGACTACGTATACCTTTTCTCGACCTATTCAGAAGTTCCTTTGTCATTGGTTTGTCGTATTGCGGTCATATATTCCTCGCAGTTTTACAGGTTTGAAGGTCTTTCCTAGGTGTATCAATCATACGTGCAAATTGAAAATGCAGTTCCCTTTTGATGAGTCCATGTGGACAGTTATTGTCTCTGCTTCGGATTCATCAAGAGATTTTACCAACTTAGACAACCATGGCCGGAAATCCATCTGAGAGCGATGTCTATTGACCCGGCCGTCGAGCTTAATTGGGATTTGCAATCTGTGACGGTTTTACACCTTGTTACCGGCGAGACAAGTGCCAGAAGTGCCGCTTGGCGATCTCAGCAAATATATGATTTCCGTACTCCTATGCAGTTTCTCTCGAATGCTTTACTCCCGGTTCGAATTTCGCTTGGAAGAAGCTAGCAGAGTTCGGTGGTCGGAACGAGAAATTCAATTTCTCAGAAAACATCCCGGCTCCTCCTACACCGTAGCCCATTTTGGAGCGGCCAGTATAGATTTCAGTGGAATTAGCCCCTAATCCAAGAAATCCCACCTGCAAGTTTTTCTTAAAATCTATAGTCGGAGGCGTATAATCTGATTATTCCCTGATTCTATAAGTTTTTGAAGAATAACCCTGTGACCGTGCTCCAGTGCCATCCACCATCAGAAGTAAAATGTGTAGCCTGAGCAAAGCTTCCTCTAGGATTTCGCTAATCGTTGGGGGAAGAGAACGCATACCGCCACCATTACATCATCTGTATATATCTTTCACTTCACCTTTGTTGAGATCGAGTAGAATGTCGCTCAGTGCCACCACCCATAGTAGCGAAGAAGAAAGTTTATTTAGTATGTTTGTGCTGACTTGTTGGAAAATTTCGAGCTAATTTCTTTGCTAGCGACATTTGGAATCGAAGTGTCTTGGTCCAAGCCCTGTTGGAAAGAACAGTGAAATTCTTCGCGTATAGTTCAAAGCTTTATGGAAGTGTGGTCTTCGTTCGATCGACGTCAATCATTATTAAATTTAGGCCTCCTGACTGATGTAACTTTTTCAAGCTGGAGTGGTTACCGTTAAAGAAGCAGCAGATATATATACATACTACATTAGGATGTGAAGTCAATAAGAGAGATAATCATATACTCAGATGCTCAAGCGGCAATCATGGAGGCAATGCCTTACCTCCCTCTCAACTGCAGTTAATATTGCTATCAGGCTACCGTAACTTTATGTACCACACAGCTCTCCCGTTTGACTCCGATCGGAATTAACTTGATTCTTTGGTTATGAATCGGAATAATCTCCACACTTTCTTCCGGGCTGTACAACTGTCCAGAACTCTGGAGAACTATTATTACCCGCCTTCGTGACTCCGTGATTGCCTTGCGATTTTATGTTTTTAGATTAGTTGTAAACCCGAAATCACGATGTATTACAATGTACAAGAGTGTTCCCAACTGGGCAAGATCACTGCAACATAACTTAACTGAAACTCTAAAATTTGTATTGAAGTGATAAAATACTTACATATATGTACATATAGGTAAGGTATATGTACCTGTACCATATTTTTGGCTTGGATTTGAAAACCCATTACTTTCTTTCTTTAAAAAGCTTATTATACAATACTTATGCACAAATCCATTACATGAAGGTACCACAAAAGCGAAAGAAGAAACACCAAAATATCTTGCGAAGAACTTGTAATAAAACATCACTATGCTGTGAATGACCGAATTAACTACTAAACCTACATAGTACATACATACAAAAAAGCTGGGATGCCAATCGTAAATGAAAAACAGACACAAATTTATGTACTTACGGGGTCATAAGCTCATTTAGCGCTTATGCGAAAAATAGACTATGTAAAAGTAGAATAATTGAAATGCCAAATCATGTTGGAATGTGCGAAAATGAAGCACAAAATATATTTAATTGAATTTGTAAAAAAAAAAAAATCAATAAGTTGAAGTTCAAAGTAAAATACTGAAAATAATAGCAGAGCAATGGTATGTATGTATATATATATATAAATGTATGATACGCTTAAATTGTGGTTGGCTACAACATGTATACACATGAGTATACATATGTATGTAGGTACATTAGGATCGATTAATATTTAGCCGTGCCGCCGGGCCTGTATTTTACATGGGGAAAACAAATTTTTTCTTAAAATTGTGATAAAATCGTTGAAAATAAATATTTTGTGATCGAATAAGACTATTTCCCTTCAGAAGTCTTTGAGTAACAACACTATGATCTTTATTTAACTTAAGAATTTTACTAAGTTTTTAAGTTTTCATAACCAAATCACACACGAACAGCTCAATGAATGTGTTTAATTTTTTTTTTGCATTCCACTCGATTATTTCTGTGGGTATGTGGTAACAAATTTTGAAAAATAGTGTTGCCAGATATTTGAAATTTTAAAATTATGTAAAGGCTCAGTACAATAATCAACTATTTTAGCCCAAAACGTGATTTTAAAGCCATTGAGATGTTTGTAATATTTAAAAATTTAGAATAACTTGTATAAACAAAATTTGATGACCGAATAAAAAATAAAAATGTGAAGAAAACACCATCATTCTTAACTGGTTAAAATATGAGCAGAATCGGTATTACCAATCGCGAGACAACAATTAAAATTTAAATAATTACGAAAAATGTTAATAGCTTTAACTTCCAAAATAATTCGAATTTTGAAAAATTATGGAACTTGTATTTTTCTTTTATCGTTGTGAAGCATAAACAGATAATTGCACAAAAAATGCTCGATCTTCGAAAAAATGGTGGTCCTCGTCACAAATTTTTTTCTTCCCATGTAAATCTTCATCCCATCGGAATCTTCAAAAAAAAAAACACGTGTCTCCTTATTCTTGATATTCTTCAGTTCTGGGGCGTTCTAAAAAGTTGATTTTCCTATGTGTGTATTTTTGGGCCACCCTAATGTACACACATACATATCTACACAGATTGCCGAAATGTGGGCAATAAAAAAATGCGCTAGCTCAAAGAGTAATGCTCTCAGCAAAATGTTGCAAATTGCCAAAAGAAAAGTGTAAAAATTCCAAACGCACTGATAGCCAACTCCTGCTCATACAGTGCCGGACAAAAGTATTGGCACAGACAATTTCTCGCAATATCTGCAAAGTTTTTTTATTTAATTTATTTTCGATAGTTTGTCCTACACCAAAAAACATAAACTTTAAATCTCTAAACTTTGTGCAAAACTCAGGAAAATTCAATAAATTTGCATACTAGTTTGCAACTTTCTATTAAGATTTTTTTTAAAAATTTTAAGTATGCAGTTTTATAGCCCATCTAATTTTAGTAAATGCAAGCTGGAAGTTGCTAAAAAATCGCGTTGATTTTTGGCATTTTTTTTTTACTCAGGTTCTTCCATACAAAGTATGTTAGACAATTATTTTTTGTATGGAGAAAATGAGCAGCACCTTCCACTAAAAAACTTGCAAAAAATCAACGCGATTTTTTAGATACTTCAAATGTGGACTTTGTTGCATTAAAATTGAATGGGCTATAGGACTGCATACCTAGAATTTTTCTAAAAAATCTGGAAAATTAATTAGAATATAAAACTTGGCATATATTGCGAGAAATTCTCTGTGCCAATATTTTTGTCCGGCACTGTATGTATGTACAAATGCATGTATGTATGTATGTATGCATATGCGTAGATGCGTATGCACGTATTTCTTGTTTAACGAGCTACATCTGTTGGCTATTTGGCTAGTCGGCTATCTGCTGGCTGCCTTGTCTCACTGACCGACACCGCGCGCCATGGGGCATGCGTGGCATTTAAGGCTGTCTCAGCTGCTGGACGGCCGATTTGTATGAGCTTCGAGGATTTGCTATGTTATTTTATTCATAAATTTTTTACTTTTGTTGCACATAAACTAGTTTTCCAGTGCCTTCAACATTCGGATTGCTTTGTAGTTAATTACAAATTCGAAATGTGTTTACGCGCTTTTTGTAGTGCTACTGACCGATAGACCGGCTTTTAAAATGTTATCTAAATCTAGCTATAACAACAATAACTACATACGTATGTGTAAACATCTTATGAGAGTGATGATCATTAAATTTTCAATAAAATTACTTATTTAGCAATACACAAAAAGGTTTTACAAGCAATTATTTTTATGCGTTGCCTTTGATGTTTGATTTTTGCTAAGCAATAAATCGATGCTATGTATTCGTTTGCTAAGTTTTATCAAACTCCGCAGACAAGTGTAGCCAAGTGCCACTCATGAAAACAGGGCCATAGATCTTGCATAGAATAATTCCCTCGAAAGAACCCAACAGTGTTGACGTTATTGGGCTTTTAAAAGGAATTTTGCTAGGTTTTAGTCACACCTAGAAATGGAGTAGATCTTCACTAGACACGAATAAGGACGCGCGAGTGTTTTGACGGCGAAGAAAGACGCCTGGCCAATGACTGTCGCTTCGCCATCATTCCACAAAAAGGAAGGCCATGCTGAGAGTTTTGCAGAGCATGTTTTTTCCGACACCTAGCCGATCGCACGTGATCATACGGCTGCTGTGCTACTACGCCCTTGTGACTTTAGAGCGGTTCTTGTGTGACATATTGCTGGCGGGTTTCACAAGGCTGGTCTATGTGCGTCTGAGAGATAAGAGTTGCTTGGTGATGGATGATATGGGGTTAATCATGGCAGAGCCTCATTTACTGAAGCTCACTTTGAATTGTAGGAGATTAGATTGGTGTTAAGATGCTTGGTTTGGTTATATTTCGAGTGAGTATGCCGGTTTGAGTGCGTGCATCGCCTACGCGAATATGAACGGCTGGAGCTGAATAAGCTTTCTCAATGCATTCGTGTCGCCATTAGTGGATGCGAATGTGCCATCTTGGAGTAGTACGCCCTGTCTCAGCATTGGTGGGATTTAGGTGTTCTTCCATCACCTGCTTTTTGAAAATCTTTGTGCTAATCTTCTATCGAATGTTGGCTAAACTGGTGGTGTAAAATCTCTACCATTTCCCTTCTATTGACCAGAGGTAAATTTTCATAGCTTGCTGCGGGTAGTGACATCATCAGAGCAACTCTAATGAAGAGTGAGAGCTTCGAGGTCCATAAGATCTTGCGAAAGCAGAGAGACAGTACGTGCATTCAAAACGGTTTCCATTTTGTTTAGGAGAGTAATACATAAATTCTTGAAATGTGAGCTTATGCGATCCGTCAATCTTTTTGCGATGCGTTCTACAGTTCATGACCGCGGATTCCAATAAACCACTCATTTAAGAGGCGCTAAGTAGAATGAATGTCCATTTGATGCCTTAGTATGTGACATCCCATGCGATTTACCTAAGCAATGTATAAAATTTCCGGTCGATTGCTTTCTTTTCTTCTATGAGAAATGTCCCATTGTCGCTCATATTTATTTTTTTGGATAGAGCAATTAAATTAAGCCGAAAATTTCGCAAATGAGCAACAAGTCGATTTTTAATTTGTGTTTTAAACTTAAATTTTATCTGAGTCAGCTCATACGAGGCATTCCGCGCCAAGCGGCAATATCACAGGACATTGGATTGGTGCGGCAAATGTTTAAGCTAGTTTTGATAGCCGTTTTGTGCTCTTTACGAATTCGTAGATAAAAAGTTTCCTTCAGCTCCAGATTCTAAGAAAAACGTGGTCAAAGTGTAAAAAAGCGCAATCCAAAAATGCCTGTTTGAAAAGCTCTACCAAAAAAAAAAACAAAAGGTGATAGAAGCTTTCACTTAGATCTTAATTAAAGTTTCAACTTTTGGTTATAATCCCTCTAAACGGCCCCCGCACGTTTACCTGAAGGCTACTTACAGTCATTAAGTGAACTGCAAAAACTGTTTTTGGCGGAGTTTAAGTACCTATCGCAATTAGGCACAATGTGGAAGAATTTTCTACTTGGAATTTAACTTAAGCTTAAATTTTCAACAACTAGTCCTGAAAATGTCATTCCAGCACAATTACCTACCAGCCACCCGTAGTAATTTTTTTAACCAGAAATATGAAATATCACATTTTACTGTAAGTAAACTTCAGGACAAGATGCAGGAATGGTATTCTCAGGGATGGTAGTTGAAAGCTCAGAATTTAATTCTGGCTTAAGTGGAGTGTTGTATCACCTTTAGGTTCTTCGCTGGAGCTTCTCAAATATTACCATAACGACGGCTTTTGACATTTTTACCACGTTTTTCTCAAAATCTGGAAACTTTTTAACTACAAATTTGTTATCAGCACAAACAAATTTATAAAAAATATAACTTTAGCATTCGCCGCTTCTACTTTTGTTGTCCTGTGTATTCGTTTATACATTGATATGTGCAGGCCGAGAGATAAAATTTGTAAGTTTTAATTAACATCGACGAGCTAAATATTATACGTACGAGTTTATTGAAATAGCGCATCTCCCGTTTAATTTTTAAGTTTTTTCATGCGATTGTTTATTCACATTTTTTTCATGCGATGCCTGCGTTCATTGCCATTGGCAAACGAGCCGCAATTGTGATTAAATATGACACGCCACTGGCTGGTCATTTGGCCAGTTTGGCCCGCGGGTTCACAAAAACTGGACGCACTTGTGTGCTTCATGATGTGCCTTTGACCGATGCGAAAGCTCAATTACGAGTACTCGTTTGCCCAATAGCCGAGTTCAAGTTGAATAGACAGTCTGCAGCCAGTCGCCAGTGGCAGCAACCATGCGTGTGGCGTGCGACTTAAGTGACTTTTAAAAAATAAAAACATTTGCTTTTATGATTGATTTATGGCCAAATATTTGGATTTAATTGAGATATTGTGTATATGTACCATCTTCAAATTTTTTTCCATGTGTTTTTTTAACCCTTCTGCAATGACTGGGCCAAAATGACCCAATTTCCATGAACAAATCATAATCAGCTATGGTTTTTCAAAAACTAAAAGATTTTTTAAATTTTATTTTTTAGAAGGCAACATAGTTTTCACATATCCCGTTCTAAATGTATTATTCATTCATATTAAAACTTAATATAACTTAATAGACATTTTCTCTGATGTTAGCATTCTTTTTTCATTTCAGGTGAGTTACACACAGACTTTTGACTAGAGAGATTAAGGTTTGTTGTTACTATTGTTACTAAGAGGCATTAGCGCACACAAGGCGTGGGTTTTGGGGTTCAAACCCTCCCTAAAGCTAATAACCTCAAATACAAACTCAAGGAAATTATAAGAAATATTTATTATAATTTCTGTTGCTTGAAAAAGCGCTTTGCTTTTGCTGTAAATTTTCATGAGGAAATAAATATACGAGCATTTTTTTCTTGAGAGCTGCAAACTGATTTATGAAAATTTGGTAGAAGAAAATTTCTTTTTCATTTTTCGTCCGTCGTTTTATATTTATTTATATATATATAATTTAGCAATCGTGAAAAATCGCCATCTATCGAGAACCAGAAACCAGAAATCGAAAAAATGAACATAGAAGTGCAAAAATACATGGAATCAATAAATTTATTTTTACTGACTCTTTTTTAAAATTTTTTGCTAGGTACTTTTGAAAGTTGAGCGCATCTTGAGTTTATAGAACTTTTTATTAAACAAGTAGTTTTTAAGGAAAGAACACAACCGACTTCAATTCTCATATACAAATTTAGGGGTACCGTTAATTTCTTCGTGATCCAATCATCGGATCTCTAAACCAAATTACGGGTACCATCTTTCCAATAAAAAAGGATTATTGAATCGGTTCACGTGGTAAAAAAGTTATATATTCCGGTGAATTGATAACCTCCCCTTTTTTTAAAGTCGGTTAAAAGTGTTTGAGTTCTGTTAATCTTATGTAAATAAAGTGCAGTTTATAAATTTTAAAACGTTTATTTATTTATTACATACTGTACATAAAACTTGCATAAATGTATTTTAAAGAGGGTATTATCTGAAGCAAATTTTCAGTATTTTCCGGTGATATATCTTCAGAAATATAAAACCTCCCCTAAAATATATTCCTGGGTGCGCCCCTGCTAAGAGGCTATTTGGGTCTTAACTAATATTAAACTTATAATTAAATTAAGCAGCTTTAGGTACTGCTATTTAGATGTACCTAAGTGTTTGGTCCATACTGTTTTCAAACATATTTTATTTTGTTATCTATAGCATCTCTGTCCCTGACTGGCGTGAGACTAAAATTCACAAAACGCAGATTTTATTGTGGACATGCAAATACCCAGCATGCTTCACTGCACTTTAAAAGTATTTTTGCCTTACTCCCTCCCAAAGTTATTATGGCGTCATCTAAAAAACGATAAAATAGACGCAAAGAGCTTTATGAAGTGGGATTTTGAAACAAATTTTCGACTTATAAAGCATTCTTAATAATTCAAATATTTTCGACGGTATTTGGAAAGTAAGTAAAGTATTGACTTTCTACATATCGCGCACTTTCTTCAAAGGTGTACTAATTCAATATTTACCTTATCTTAGCAATTTAACTAAATTAAATTTTTCAAATAGGTGGCAACCCGCTTCAAAAATATGTTCGACAATACTTTTTCAAATATTTCATTTATTTTATCGACAGCCAATAAATAAACATATATGTCAAAAAATTAAATTTCTTAGCATTGCCGAAAAAATTTTAAATATAATGATATTTGACAACTTATGGTTTGTTTCGAAAGAAAGATTCAATAAATAAATACTTATTATTAAAAAAAAATTAATTAAAAACAATTTTTCAAACGGGTGGCAACTCTCCAACAAAATATTTTCGGCAGTAAACTTTCTTAAACCTCTTTAGTTTGCTACCCATATTGTAATATTTAATTTATGTTATCAATTTAATTAAATTTTTTAAACAGGTGGCAAACCTTCCATAAAAATATTTTCGGCTTTAAACCTTTTTCTTTTGATAGCCATATTGTAATTTTTACTTCATCTTATCAACATACTTAAGCTTAGTATCCAGCTCTTAAGAAAAGCAAAAACTCCATATAAAATGACGTACAAGAAATGGCTAAGAAATTTTCTTGAGTCAAATTTCCTTAAGGCAGTACGCAGTTCTTCAGAAATTTAGTACGCTTTCTACTACGGTTTTCTAAAGTTTTTTGTGAAAAAAGAGCACAAGGCAACCCAGGTTTGCAACAGAAATATATGCCCGTTCCATTATTTCTTGAGGAAAGAGTGAGGCAACAGGCTGTGAGGTATAAAAAATGTCAAAATTCCTTGGACACACACGCGAAATAATGGCAATTTTTTCTTGACCGTTTTCTTAAGAGCTGGATACTAAGCTTTAAACTGCAATTTTTACACCAGGAGGCAAATCTTTAATTAATTTTTTTGTATATTTTAAGATAAAACTCTAACCATACATCGGTAAAAACTGCATTCAATTCCAGTCAGTTCCAGTCAAAAATTTTGAAAATATTTGATTTGGCTTCTGTTGCTCTAATAAAGTCCACCCATGCTAAATAAGAGCCACAACTTTTTTCGAGAAAATCTCTCCAGCTGCAGAAATTAAAATCTTTAATGAGTTCTTTTATGCTGCAGGCAGTCTAAGCTCTGGTACAGAAAATTCAACTTCGGAGAAAATACCCAGTATCCTGATTTTTTTTTTATTTTATGCCACTCACTTGCAAGACAGTATCAAGAAAACTCTTGTTAGAAAAAAGTTGCCACAGGCTTGTCTAGAGAATTTCTGGCCGGAATGTTTGTAAAAATAAAAAAAAATCGACTTAAAAAAAAAATAAAAATTCCGTATGTCAATGGTATAATCCGCAGCTATTTAGGCTACTGCAGTAAAAGTGGCATTTCTGACAAAGACCATACTCAAATCAGCATCCAAGAGTTTTATCACAGGCTCTCATTTCTTTCAGCCGGTCATTAGCAATGTAAGTGATTTATCACAGTCTGCTTTCACCAGCAAAAACACACAACAAACTAGTAGCTAGCTGCCTGGATATACAGAAAGCTGTAAGGCTGCTGGGATATTTACCTTCTTAATAACACTCGCAATTAAAATCAAACTAATCAAAGAAAATAAAATCAAAAAGCATTCACTGCAGATAACTAATAAAAATTGCAAACCAAACATTTTGTATGCAACTTCTGATTTGTTGGCGCCGACTGCCGACTGACAGCCCATTTGTTTAGTGTTAATTTACGTTGCCTTACATTTCAAGCCGCCGCAGAAATATTACTTATTTATATGCAAGCTTAATTGTTGTCTGCTCAAATTATCAGCTTTTATGTCGATCGATGGCTTTTCTTTACAGCCCGCCTTATTGCACACTTTTTGCATTTATGCAAAATATATGAGATCATAATTGGGCTAGCAGGCAGCCTCAGCAACACGCAGCTAAGCGAATAGCTAACAGCAAATAAACTAAAAACCTAACGAGGCATGCAGGCAGAAAA
>NW_016167041.1:0-22478 GCF_001687245.7 Rhagoletis zephyria | reverse complement strand
CAAGGAAAAAATTAGAAAATAACAGAATTTTAGAAACATGTTTTTTTTTTATTGTATTAAGGCCTGTTGTTTACAGAAAAAAAATCACCAACGATTTGGATAAATAAAAAGTTGTGAATGGTCAAAGGATTTTAACCATGAGTAACATTTTTTAAGGTAAACTTTGACTTTTTCATTCATAAAATGCAAGCTTAAAATAAACAGGTATACAGATCCATAATCTGCTACCAAAAATTAAGTTTAAGTGTCTCGGCGTTTTTTTTATCATTTTAGCTTTTCTGCAGTGGTATTGCATTAAAAAGAAGCCTAGAGAATAAATTATATTCCGATTAATAATTTTATTTTGTTTTGCTTTGCGAAAAGACATTATGCCCAAGTGTGTGCCGTGTCACCTATAAGAAGAAATGCGGAACGTTTCAGCGGAATGACTCGGATTTTATCCGACCGGAGGCTATTGTTTCAGCTATCTAAACCTCTTTATATTGGCGAATCTGTACAATCGTTGCTCGTTGCAGGAGCTACACTTTGTATCAGGGTTGCTCTATATCTCATCTTATCGATACATAAATCGACTGCTGGGATACCACTCTAGAATGTTAGGTTATTGCTATTCGGTCAAGCAATGTTGAGCTCAAAGTTTTTCACGGTCTTCTGCTGCCAGTGAGAATATCATTGTGACATAGGTGCATGCCTTAGAAGTGAAAACGCTACAGTGAAGTTCTGATAAGTAGCTTAACGTGACGACCTATGTCATCGTTGGCATCCGATTCTACTCATAATCATATCGATCGAAAAGCAAATTCAAAAATACTGTAAGAAAGGCTTCACAATAGGCCTTTCCGTCAGCCCTTGCTGTGAGTTCCTGAAAGTGGTCACTGCTGCTACAGCTCGGCTTATCCTGTTCAGATGCTTAGCAGAAATCCGCTTCAAATATCTGGCTGAAGTGCATACACTACCAAATGAGCCTGATCGGCTTAGCTAAGTCCTAGCCCTATCCAGGCATCTGAATTCGGAAATGGGAGGAGCACTTGAAAAACTGCAATATGACCTAAAATGTCAGTAAATTAAAGCTGGCCAACAATCAATAAACATTTGATAATATAGTATTTCGATTATTCCAGTAAAGCTATTTAAATTGTTTTCTTTTGCTGAATAATCCGAAGATTTTTGAAAGACGATTTCGAAAGTAATATTTTTTTTTCTGAAAGTAGGGTTAACATTTTTGTTATTTTTTTCATATAATCGGCATTCATATATTCGGTTCCTCTATTGTGACATATCGCTATTTTGTTCCGAGAAGAAATTTTTTTTTGTTCTAAATTGTATTGCCCTCAAGTATCCTGTTCTAGTTCTTACCCACCAGATGTCAGTAAATTAAAGCTTTTGCCAAAAATGCATTTCGATAGTTCCAGCAGAACTATTTTAAATGAAGTTTATTGCCGATGGTCTACGAAGGATGCAAAAAAGTGACTTTTAGGTTCGGCGAAAAGAATTTGTTGTGTACGGCGATCTTTTTTATGCTTGTAAGGAGGTACGGTATAAGGTGCATACATATATGCACATTTTCATAATGAAAAAATGCTTTCTTTTACAACCCTAGCCATTGAGAGTATAATAATGCTTTTACAACGTCTTTTATATTTTAAACTCACCATGATTTTCTAAATAAATTTTTTATGACTTTTTAACTCGCCGACTTTGCATGCCTTACAAAAAATATATAGGTCAACAGTGGCGGCTGCTACCACAGTGAATTCTCTTGCCGTAATGGGTCATCGACCGGTGCGAAACGTCAAATGAAAATTAATATTCTTAAAATGCGGCGGTAAAGGTGACTGTCGCAGCGCTAACCAACAACGAACAGCCAGCAAATTCACTACATTATGACACAAAATAATAAAATATATATAGTATTTGTGTGCATATAGTTAAATAGGAAAAAAGTCGTGTGAGCAGAAAGGCAAGGCAACCGACAGTTAAGCAGGAAGTGCTAAGCGAGCGTGAGCGACATGAAGTGCGATTGCGTGTCTTAACGCCATCTTAACACCAACAGCGATGGCAGTAAAGGATGAAATATATGTGATAGAGAGAAGTAGAAAAGTGAACGGAGTCAGCAGCAGCCGCGACTTCGGTAGTAACAAAAGTAACTAACTCATGGCTTTTATACATACATAGCAATGTTTATACAAATATATGTGTATGTACTTTTAGGGCAAATCGCCCGGGCGTCAAACATGTTTTCGCTTACTCCACCGCTGCGACCATCATCCAGCCGCTTATTCGACAGCGCGTCATTAGAGCGTAATGACGGATGCTTTTCCTTTAGCAGCCATTTTATGTATACATACATATATTTATATAAAGAGTGTGCATGTGGCATGCTTTTGACTTCCTTTACCATGCTGCTCCNATCATCCAGCCGCTTATTCGACAGCGCGTCATTAGAGCGTAATGACGGATTTTTTGCTTTTCCTTTAGCAGCCATTTTATGTATACATACATATATTTATATAGAGAGTGTGCATGTGGCATGCTTTTGACTTCCTTTACCATGCTGCTCCTTTCATCTCTATGCCTTCACCACCCTGCATTACCATTTGATTGCGCTTATATATACATACATATATGCTTATCAGACAGGAAATAAAAGTCGCATGTGGCTGGAAGCCAAGTAATACTCGTACATATAAAGCAGCGAAGGTAGCAGCAGTGGTACAAGTAACTAGTATTTATTTATATTTTTTTACCTCTAATATTTAAACATTTTTCTCTTTTTATGCTAAGTTAACTTTAATCTAAGACACATTTTCGAAGGGACTTTACCTTAGCGCTAGGAAATGTGTGCATAATATTCACTTTCGCTTGAAATGAAGTTACTCATACGCACTGTAGCACATGTAAACGTTTGAGAAATTACTTTGGGTAAATAGCAGTAAGGCGGTTTATTCCTGCTGCGCACTTATGTTGATCTTGGGTAAAGATATATTTAAGAACACAAACATACATACATACATATAATTTCGCAGAAAATAGAAAGCCTTGAATATTCCCATGATTAAAAATGCAACAATTCCAATAGCTTCTTGGGCTTTGGTATTGCTTCGGCTTAAAAAGTGAAGTCGTTAAATTTTCTGCTGCTTTCGATCACTTGAATTGACCCTCGCCTGCATGCTGTTAGAGAAATTCGTAAAAAGGAAGCCTTCCTGCAGCTTTTGATTCTAGTCGTGCGAAGACTCTGAACTTCTGTGCTCGATTCGTTACACTTTTTGGTATAAAATTTTAGATCCTCCGATTTAGTTCAAGTGAAACATTTATATGAAATAATAATAACGCATTACGCATTTAATTCTGCTTCAGACACTAACCAACACACTTCCTGCGATTTTTTTTATGTGACTTCCTTTGCTTTAGAAACACACCTTCCCTTTCCTGTAAATGTTTTCGTTCGCTTCATATTGCAGAAATCGTACTTGACTTTGTCTTCGTATTCGCTTTTATTTCCATCTCCACTGTCGTAAACGAATTACTCTTGAATTTCTTTGTCGTCTTTTTATTCATATTCGCAATACTTATTGTTATTATTTTTGTCATTACATTTGTTCGTATTCTTGCTGGTATTCGTATTCTTATTCACCTTCGCTTGGTGTCCGTATTCGTTATTGCATTCGTATTTTACTTCGTCTTGGCATTGCCCTTCATATTTGTCTTTTTCGTCACCTTCCTATTCATATCAATGTGTGTATTCCTTCCATTGCATTATTCATCTCCGTGTTCATCTTCTTCTTTGGATTCATCTTTGTATTCGTCTTCGTATTTATATTCGTATTCGTCTCTTATGGTATTCTTGTTAGTCTTCGTCATCGTATTCGTCTTCATCATAGATTTCGTTTTCGTAAGCGTATTGGTATCCGATATCGCATTCGTATTCCTCAAAACAAAACTCATGGTAGCGTTTAAATTTATAGTAGATTTTGATCTCAAATTTTGGATTTTCTGCTTCTGATCTGAAAGTACATATATCAGTAAGAGGAAGTAGCTACTGAATATTGCCTCCGTCAATTAAAATCCTCACAGGACTCAGAGTAAATATGTTCCAAATCCATTGCCGCTAAGGCAGTAGTGCAAGTGTGTTTATGACGGTATTCGTCTTTGAGTTTAGTTTGTTTCGTGAGAGTAGCCGTTAACCTTTACTATGGCTGTGTGCTGTAGTATAAATACCCATGAGACCTTAACAGTATGTCATTTCAGGATTGGGGTGTTCATGTGAGCAGAAAAACTGAAAAAAAGTAATAGAACAACCCTAAAAGCAAAAAAAAGTAAGTGCGCCTGGGCCACACTGTAGAAGTGAAACTTACGTACATATCTTATTTATGTCATAATCAATATATCGATACATATACATACACATATTTCCGATGTTGAACACATTTGGTGCTTAGCTGTCATCACTAATGTTAATTTGAAAAAACTTACGTTCAGCATGTTTGCTTTTTTCTATCGACTTGTTGTTGCCGCAGATTTTGAGCTGAGAACCAAGTCAATGCACCGTCTTGATATGACCGGCTAGTATATTTTTTGAAGTTTTTGTATAAAGTTTGAAGCTTCGACTTAAAAGGATTTTTGTTATAGAACCAGATATATTTTAATACAAAACAAAAATTGTAATTAAAGAGATAAAAAATAGTCAAAACTTGCCAATACATGCTCGTCGTATAGCTATGATACTCACCTTACAACTTCGCCGCTAACACAATTTTGCCGTCGAGACATTCAAGCACAGTTCCTATGAATTGTAGCTTTTGCCTTCCTTCTTCATATTAATGAAACGGTTCATTTGTGGTCAACTAAGTGTTTTCATTAATTGCTCCCCACAATTTCATGCAGCAGTTATTATGAATAACTAGTTAATGCAATCGAGCGCATACAAACATAACCACTTATTAAATATTTAACAATTTATGCAGTAAATAAAATGCAGTCAATAGCAGCGTTAATAACAGCAACAACAAAATGCTTTACAAAGTAATTATTGTGCAACAACTTTTGACCACAAGAAGCCATTAGAAATCTATGTAAATATTTGCAAAGCATTTAAGTGCAAGAGGAAATGGTTATAAACACTTGAATCCCCACAGATCTAAATAAATAGATGTAGGTAAATAGCAATACATGAAAGCAACAAATAAATAAATCTGTATAAGCAGTGTATGTATTTATTTATGTGCACATGCCTTGTGCTTGAAAGGATAAACTCTAGTAGCTTCAATTCAAATATATTTACTACTCAGCCAAGAAGCAGTGTATTTGGTAAGTTAAATGAGGGTTGCCCAGCCTTAATGGGGTTGACGACCAAGTAAATAATTATATCATCAACCAATTATGCCATCGAATATGCAGACATCATCATAAATACATATATAGATACATTTGTAAGCATTAGGTTGTAATAGTAATGTAAATAATATTAAATATGTAACTAAACCTATTTATATGTATGGACATGTATATATATATACTCGCATGCTACGTTTGTATTTAAGTGCATGGTAAACATAAATGCAATCTTGCAGTTTGCGATTTGCATGCAGTGTTGTTATTTTTAGAAAGTAGGGATGCGGGCCCGAACATTCTAAAACTAATCACTGATAAAAGACAAAAGCAAACTTATAGTTTAATGGACTTGCGATACTTAGTGGTGGAACAGTGACTCGGTTTACAAAAAACTAACTTTTATACAGAGAAATCTGATCCCTCACCGCTCTGATATATTCCAGATAAATCTTTTTTTATTCGTGTGTTCAAAAGCAAAATTGCTTGTCTTCGTAAGCTTCCTGTGGTGAAACGAATTGTACGACAAAAAAACCTACCAAACTACTATTGGAAAAAATGTCATCTATGAAATAGTCGAGCCCGTAGCATCGACTCTATCCCCTTAATTAGTAGAAAATGAATAAAAGCCCTGGCTAGAAGCATTCATTGTGTGTATTTTTCAATCATATATCGGCCATGCTTAAAAAAAAATTTTAAAATAAAATTGCAGCTTTGATTTTCTAGGTAAATTTTTTTGTAAAGAAAGTATATTCTATTAGTGTGTGACTAATATTTTCAGACCGTCTGAATTCGGAAATAAAAAAAAAGAAGTAAAGTCAGCGAATTTTATTTTCCTTTTTTTGGCGCGCCAGACACTATTTGGTTGGTTGAGGTGAGCGCACTTACTGGAGACTAGTTTGGCAAAAAAGGGGAGATCGCCCGATATCCGAAGAACTTTGTACGCGTCTGTGCCTCGTCAAGGCTTACTCCAGTCAGACTGATTCTTGGCTTGGCTCAGACACCGTGATTCGGTACTGAGAATAGAAAGTCGCAGAGAATTTAGATTGAGATTTTCAGAGAAATTTATCTGCCACCACAAGGAGGTTCCTGTTACAAATAGGTTCGTGAGGTGGTGGTCTAAAATGTCGCGTAAGTGAAATTCGATCATAAAAATGAGTTGAAATTTATTTCTCAAGCTGAAATACTTAAGTTAACTTCAAGGAAAACAATTGATCTCGGGGGGAAAAAGCTTGTAAAATCACCTGGCGAAATATGTCCGAAGCGAAGCTAAGGTTCATGGAGTGTAAAAAAGAAAAACAATTTATTTATTTAGTTGCGGGTTTTCCATCGGAATTATACATTTTTTCGCAAACATTTTAAGATTTACGTGAGCTAGAATGATTTGAAAATACTTCCCAAAAATGAAGAAAATCGATAGATAAATAAAAAAAATTTAAGTTCTTTTGTCTAAATACACACATATAAACATATAAGCGGGAAAGAATGTTACTCATACGCTATGTACACTGACATACTCGTACGTCGCGTATGAGTAACATTTTCAATGATAAAGTTAAATTTTTTCATACACGATTCAAACTTTAAATGAAAATATCTTGGCAAAATTACCTGATCTAGAAAAACGGTATACAGATCCGTAATCTAAATACTACGCTACCTTTTTTTTGTTTTTTTTTTGTATGGTAATTGATGTGCCCTAATGCAAATACATACATATGTATTAATAAATTGCATACCATTGAGCTGCTTAGCAGATAATAATAGAACTGAACAGCATTGCAGGAGCAGTAACGATGATACCAGCAGCAGTCGGCTTATGTATAGTTGCAATAATAATAATAATGTCAACAATAATAGTAATGTTTATAATCACTTGTAAATGCAACAAATCCATAAAGTACAACACCAACGTACCTATGTATGTATATGCTTCCATGCGTAATGTGTATTACCTACGTGTGCATATATATGTATGTATGTACGTATTCGCTTCGTTTCCTCCGCGTATCCATGCATAAAAGCAACATGGAAAGTATTATGTTGCAGCAACAATGTTGCATCAGCCAGTTAAGTAAGCATAATAATAGGTGTTGTAGTGCAGAAAGGTTTATGCTTTTATGGTAGAAAATGCAAATTGCAAATGTAAAAAATAGTAAATTCATAGATAAGCATAAATGTGTTTTATTATTGGCACTATGCATATACATATAATAAAAGCGAGTATGTACAAACCTATGTGCGTATATATGTATTTGTAGAGCTGCATACAGTCGACTAACATCCGTTGATGCTTCGAAGCAAAATTGACACATTTCACTAAGCTAAATACACTCATCTGGTGCGTATACATATATATGTATATAAGTACAAATTATTCCCACTCATTGCGCGCTCTCTTCTCTTTCACTGTAAGGATAAATGTTGCTTACAAATATTTAATTGTTATGCACTTAATAAATTGAATCAAAGTGGTAAAAGCTTAAAGTGTTTTAATTTAATAGAGTTGAATGCACAAACTCACTCAAGTGGTTGTTTTATACATATGTGTGTACATTAGGGTGCTCCAAGAACAATAAAGTCGGAATTGTACTGCTCTCACCCTAGGACAGTTCTATATTGAAAAAAAGTATACCTCTATTTTTTTATTTTGAAATCAAAAAATATTTAGTGGTCGCTCAAAGCTCTCAAACTTTTCCCTGAATTTTTATATGGGAAAAATCAATTTTTTGTAGAAATGGTATAGAATTCTTGAAAGTCAATATTTTTCGATCGGAAAACCTTGGGTCTCTTCAGGAGACTTTCAATAATACTACCTAATTAATTATTTAACCATTTTTTAATACTAACGATTTTTTATTGGTCGCCCCATTGCAATTTTCGGGGTTTTTGAGGGTTTTTGGCGGATCTATAAATTATTGTTGCAATGACAAAATTGTTGTTGGGAATCTCCTGTAGATAAACAGAGTTTTCTGGTAGAAAAATATTGATTTTNAAAAAAGTATACCTCTATTTTTTTATTTTGAAATCAAAAAATATTTAGTGGTCGCTCAAAGCTCTCAAACTTTTCCCTGAATTTTTATATGGGAAAAATCAATTTTTTGTAGAAATGGTATAGAATTCTTGAAAGTCAATATTTTTCGATCGGAAAACCTTGGGTCTCTTCAGGAGACTTTCAATAATACTACCTAATTAATTATTTAACCATTTTTTAATACTAACGATTTTTTATTGGTCGCCCCATTGCAATTTTCGGGGTTTTTGAGGGTTTTTGGCGGATCTATAAATTATTGTTGCAATGACAAAATTGTTGTTGGGAATCTCCTGTAGATAAACAGAGTTTTCTGGTAGAAAAATATTGATTTTTAACTGTTCTATACCATTTCTACGAAAAGTTGTTTTTTCCCCATATAAAATACATGGAGCTTTGAGCGACCTCTAAATATTTTTTGATTTCAAAATAAAAAAATAAGGGTATATTTTTCGGTACAGAACAATCCGACTTTACTTTTTCACATGCATTTTTGGATCACCCTAGCGTACATATGCATGAATGTTGGTGGGTACGCATGTTTGGATTTTTTTTTGGGGATTTTTTAAATTTTAATTTCTCGCTTTGCTGCTTTGTTCTGCTTCACTTGCAAACTCAAATTTGCATAATGAAATAATGTTACATTGTTTAAATGGCAAAAATTCAATAAACTGACAAACCTATTAATTTGTGCATACATACATATGCGCACACACAGACATATGCACAGATAAATTTATTCCAATCCTCTAGGGAAAATATGAAGTAGATAGTTAAAATTTTCTGGTCGCATGAGAGCTTACCATTCAGTTATATACCACTATCTGCTTTCAGATTATGATGCATTTTGAAAAAGGCTGCAAGTAGGCTTTTAAATTATATCAATGTTCGCACAGCGGTGGAAATTCAACCACTAAAATGAAGATGAGTTCAGCTGAGATGAGCTGGATTAAGGTGAAGTGAATTGAAGTGGAGTGAGTTGAAATAAGGTGAGATAAGGTGAGTTGTGTTGAAATAAAATTACTTGAGGTGAGGTGAAATAATGTGAGTTGGGATGAGGTCAAGGTGAGTTGAGGTGAACTGCGAGGAGTTGTTGTGACGTTAGTTGAGGTGAGCTACGAGAGGTTGAGGTGATTTGAAGTGAGCTTTCGTAAGTTGAAGTGAAATGCGATGAGCAAAGTAACATAAGATAACATAAAATATTATAAGTGGACGTAACATAATACAACGTTACATAACTTAACATAACACAAAATACCATAACATTCTCATTCTTCAGTTTTATCTTTTTCTTTCTCTCTATCTTTATCTCTGCCACTTTCTCTATATCTATCTTTATACCTCGTATCTTTATTTATATTTTTATCTTTTCACTTTTATGTTTTCACTTTTATATTTATCTTTTACTTTCCCTTTCCCTTTATCATTATCTTTATCTTCATTTTATTATTCACCTACAAATTCATCCTCATCTTTGCNCACTTTTATGTTTTCACTTTTATATTTATCTTTTACTTTCCCTTTCCCTTCATCTTTGTATTTCTATTAGTATTAAAATTTACCGTCCATTTCGTCTTTATTTTTAGTTTTCTTTGCTTTTATTTTAAACTTTGCTTTTATCTTTTTCTTCTTCTACATACTAAACCTTCCTCGGTATGTAAATAAAACATGTTTGGTTGTGTAACGCTTCTAGTCAAAATCAAATTGAAGATAGTTCCATTATTGTTTCTAAACATAACTGAAATAAACGCCCCAGTTCGGTACGCGTAAAATTTCCAGCAGGGTCTGCCAATTTGCAGTATTACTTTTGTTTTTAAAATACACACAAATTTACAAGGATATCAACGGCATTACAATCAATTAACAAGGATAATTGCATCTGTAGTATATTTGCATATCAGTTCATAAGTTTTTGAGTAATCAATTTATGGAATTTACCGCGTATTACATACACTTTTGCTGCCCATTATTAATTCAAATATGCTAATAACATAAAAAGGGTGTCGTATACAAATACCAGGTTTGTCAGATAATCATTATGGAGTTTTATATTTAAACGAAATTGAAATTGTAATCGAAACTGATTTTTAGGTCAAATGTTAATGAAATATTGGCGTCAAAAGCGGAAATTGATGTTGTTAACACGTCACTAGGCGAGCAGTATGTTCGATCTTACAACACACTGTGGTCTGATAGTGGCAGAAAGTTCAATGTTCAAAATGTCTGGAAATAGCCAAGTAAGTGCTTGGCTCGACTAAAGGCATGCCAATTAACACCATCTAAACCTTTCCCCAATTTAAGGGTTAACCCAGAACGGCTTTTCATTATTTTGCCATATTTTATATGAGGATGTTCCACTGTCATGCTTATACTCTGTCAGATTTGACGAGAGAGAGACTTGGTCGCTGAGTGCTGTCGTTCACATCTTTGAACCAGCATCTCGCCACAATCCTAATCAATATGAGATTGTCAACATCGCGCCCATTTGCGTCCACGCACAGTGTGAAATATCGGAACAAATTCTTGATCTTGATGAGATAATTTAATAGTTTTATCTAAAATTTACTAGGTCGGGTGAGAACTCATTAGATATTTTATCCATTCCCAGCGGGGAATTAATATATTTCGGCATTCAAAAATATTTTGACAAAAATCTTGTGATTTCCTTGAAAGCGGCTTTGTATTTGCTTTCGGAATTTTTATTTTTTTTTTGTATTATGTGTTGTTGTGTTTTTAATTGAAAAGAATTATTACTTTATATTTTCCATTTTGTTATCTATATTTTGTGTTTTATTTTTTTGCATTTGCAAAACAACTCGCTTTTTTACTGAAAGCTCCAAAAATCGAAAAGGAATCGTTACATGTGAATTAGACATTTTGAAAGTGGCCAAACTAACTAAAGTCCAATTCATAATTTTTTTTTACTTATTCGGCTTACAATTTTGAAAAAAAAATCTCTGACTGTAATTTAAATTTAAACTACCCGTTAGAGTCATGATAAACTGTAAATCTCATTTAAATCGATTTCAACTTTGAAGAGATTAGATTGAAAAAAAAAATATTGCATTGGGAAAAAACCTATTTATTCATTGGGCGCGTTCATAAGTCGTAGCTGTTGGGTAAACGTTGGCTGTTTGTCTTAGAAACGCACAGTTGAGTAGTTACGCTCAGCCCAACAGTTGGCAACTTTCCGCCATTTTTTCCAGCGGAAAATTTTTACGCTACCTGAACTCAAAGTGTTGGGCTTAGCCCAAACAGCTGATCGAAAAGACTTACGCCACTTATATTAAATATAACGCCGCTTTGTTAGGTGGCAGTTGCAAAAAAATTTATTTTATTTTATATTACTGACGTGATACNCTAAATATATATTTTTAAGATGTTTGCACTGTTTAATTCATTGTAACATTGAACGATTTTTTCAACACGGCGGCCGCTCAGCGTTGAATTCAAAATAGTATCGGCGCAACTATCCCTATTTGTTGCAATTTCATTTGTTTACATTTAGCAGCTGTTCATTTGGCAGCATATTCATCAAGCCGTTTTTAAGACGTAATTGTTGGGTTCAACAGTTGCCAGCAGTTTCGTAGCAGATGACCTAAACAGCTACGTCTTATGAACGCAACCATTATCAATGCTCCGATCCCAATTTGAAAATCCTATTTGAAGTTGACACATTTTAAACCAAATATTTTAATCAGAGCCACATCAGTTTATGCTGCTCATGGAAAGAGTTTTAAAAAAATACAACTTATCTGATGTTAAGTTAAGCTTTTACTTTTTCGCTTAACAATTGCTTAAAATAACTGCAAAAACTAAATTTTTAAAAAATTTTAGTTCCCTAGTTTAGACCGCTGGTTGGTTTGCATTTTTCCTTAAGGGACCTCTGCAGTTCTCAAGAAAAACCAGAAGAATTATTTTACATTATTTGATTTTTTACATTTTAAAATTGAAAAGTACATTGTTATTGCTATAAATGTTCTTGAAGAAATAAATACATACGAGCAATTTTTCTTTAAAGTTCCACACTGATTTAAGAAATTTTTCAGGAAGTAAATTTCTTTTCCATTTCTAGTTCGTCATTTTATATGAATTTTTCGTTTTCCCTTAGACATGCAGACAGGCCTTTACTTAAACCTCTTTTTTTCTTTTCAAATAAAATTAATGGCTTTATTTTTCTACAGAATTGATGTGTATCCTTTTTATCGCCTCATTGAATTGTAAATAAATTTTCAAAAAGATTCCATTCATATGTTATTTCATCCCAATATCAAGCTCGGCTTATTCGTTATCTCATACAATTGACAATCGTATTCTTATTATTTATTTGCTTTTATTTATTTACTTTTCTCTACCGTTTGCACTCTTTGCATAATATTAAGCTGGCATGTAAGTGCACGTGCACTCAGCTAGTGGATTACTTCAACACACACTTACATACATATATAATAATAGTCTGGCTTTTAAATGTTTCAGTACTCCAGATATGCATGCATTTACATTTACTTTGCATCTTAAGTGCACCACAAATACCATACATCCAAACATATTTACTACTTCGGCGTATTTGTATTTCCTCGCTTATTCACACAAATCGCAGGTATTGCTCGTCTACTAGCACCCCGCAGCTCGAATTGACTCCCCTTTTTGCTGTGTGCATTTGATATTTATTGCTACGCTGAAGTCTTCGTTGGTGTTTTTGCTTCGAAATCGAACTCAATTCAAAATGTATCGCAAAATATATCACCTGTGCACATTATTCGCACACCTTCTCATGTGCTTCAGTGCTTTCAGTTCAATAGCGTGGAGTTTGTGTCTGAAGTCAAATCTACCCATTTTAATGTCGAAAGTATTGCAAATAACCGAATTTCAGCAATTCAGCGTAACTGTCTCAGCCGAAAAATCGCTTTTTACCTACAACTATGCACTGCTTCAGTTGCTTACATTTGTAGTGCATTTATGTATTTAGCTGTGTGCCGCTCCGTGCACCTTGCAGTAGGCTTCGTTTTGCTGGCATTTTTGCATTTGAAATGTTGTTTCCACAATATTTATTTTTCTGTGCTGCTCGGGTTTCATGAACTTTTATCTAAGGCAAAGCAGAAAATAAATAACAAAAGCCATGCACATTTGCACGTTGAGTAAATAATGGCTTCATTTGTTTTCTAGCTTAAAGTGCATTTCTACGAGTAGTTATGTGAGTTTACACTTGCAATTGAGTTTGGTTGGGTCATAAAATGCTTCATAAGCAAAAGAAATTTAGCCTGAATTGAGCAAACAAACCTCTGTGCAAAGAATCGAAATTACTCGTACATTCAATAGCAAATAATGCCTAATTGCAAATAGAGAATTTTTCCTCATGAAACTCTTGTATCGAGTGTTATTCAATGTCCAAATATTTATAAATTTTCTATTTATTTGCTCTAGCAAATATCAGCAACTTAGAGCCATGGAACGGATGCGATATAACCTGATTACCAGGTATTTAACTTCCCCTTTTACTGAACTAAGTAAGGATGTATATATGAATTGGAGTCCGCAGGAGGATAGCCACTTTGCTGTACATAGTCTAAATATGAAGTATCTTGAATTAATGTAACTGCAGGTAATATGAAGTTGTAAGGAAGAGCGCTGAACCGCCTTATTCTTACGAAAGTTAGACAGTTATAGATATTTGTACCTCATAATCCTCCAAACAGCTACGGCAATAACTAGAGGTCTGAAGCGATAATAACTCCAACACAACAGATCTTTTCAAGGGGGTTACTCTGTAATGCGCTGCGAAAACGAGTGATTCGCTTTCGCGCAAATACATCGTAAATAATAAACAGGGGTGATAGCCTATCGCATCACATTTCTCTGTCGTATCGCATTACAGAGTGCCCCCTGGTATCAACGCGAGTATACCCGACGTAACTCGTATCGCGTATATTCCTAATGGTCAGTGCCTGACAGGAGACCTATAGGAACCGCAAACTTTCAATTTGCTAGTGGAAAGTGCACATTTGACCGTCGACAATGGTGTCGTTTTTAAAACGTACTAAGCCAACTTAGAGTCCACAACGGTCCTCAAGTTGCCACAAGAACTCACTTCCATTCGTTTTGAAGGAGAAGCCATTGATTCTTAGCCTACCGCACAGCAGACTTCTTCGGCCTTACAAGCAATGTCTTCGAATAGGATGAAAAGCGCAAGAATGAAACAGACCTGAAGCGCCGCATTAACTTCGGCTTTACAAAATAGCTCTTTTTCTTGCATTACGCCCACAAACTTGACACCGTCGAATGGCTAAAGTGGAACGTAATTCTCTTAGTTAACATGACGAGCTCCGCTTTTGTGCCACAGCAGGGTATTACATAATCACTAAGCTGACGTTCTTGACTCCGAACTTAGTCAGGTCTTTTACTATCACCAAGGGTAACGTATTATTATAAGCCACCTGGAAATAAACGTTGCCCTCACAGTCCTCCAAGTGATCGAGATATATCGGGTGCCTACGCAATTCGTGCAGATGCCAGTGATCTACCTTCTCTACATCCCTTGCAAGAATGACCTCCGCTGATAGCTATTTAAAGAGCTAAAAATAGTCCATCGCTCAGGCGGTGTTTCGCCAGTAGTCCAACAGAAGAAAGGTTACAGTGCACCGCCTCAACACCATTAGTACTTAGTTCAACAACAAAATAAAAACTGCTGTGAACTGGCTCAACACCAGTAGATTCACGTTTTGCACGATGTGCTAGGAAATAAGTGTCGAGGAAAAGCTTAAGCCTTCTCAATTAATGTAAAGTAATAGAGTTTTTTCTCTGGCAAACGCATGAGTCGCTAATTTTCTGAATAACTCAAAATTAGCCTTTATTATCCTAGACTGATAGCCCTACATAGTCCAATCTTATAGAGAGCCGAAGCGGAGTACAGCAGGCTTTGTAGAGTTAATGAAAATTAGACTACCTAACGTACAGAAAGTAAGGAGCATGGAGCTCCGATGCATCGCCTACCAGTTAACTTTTACTTTTCTTGAGAGTCCGCATTCTTTCGATGGCGCTGTTGCATGGTGATGTGAACTTCTGCCCCAGGTCATTAATAGAACATAAGTTCCAGTTCATTCATTGAAATTCCTAAAGGCAAAACTTGTAGGACGATTTTCGTCCGAACAGCTATACATATGGTCCGAAAAAGGAGTGAGCATCAAGAGCCCTCCAGTCATAAATAAGTACAATATATCATACAAGAAAAGACCAGAGTAAGAACGAGGGCCTCATGCCAGGCCACAGGAACTAACGCAGGTTTATTCGCCCTATTGCAACACCCTAACTTCTTACTTAGAACAAAACCGAAAAGTGACCTACCCATTTGGTGCAATCCGACCCTGGCAGCATCACAAATTCCAAAGAATGTCTACTCCAACAATTGCTCTGCTTACTTAGCTTCGCAAATACACAATTTAAAAGCCAAAAAATCCTACAATGCTCACCTCTTTTCGTCACAACTGTGTTAATAGGTTTCTGTGTGAATAACAAGTTTTATTGTTCCAAGCACTTCAGAGACAGATTGTGTCAGTGAATTGTGAATGAATAATGTGAATAATTTCCGTCAAGAGTTGCAACACAATTGCAATTTCAAGGGACGTCAAGTTAAGAGCAAAGAAAGCTACTAAATGTCGCGTAGGGATCAGAGACACGCATACATGCAAACATACAAGAGCATAAATACCCTGCAGTGAAAAGCTGAACCAGTATGCACAAATACCAGTTCATAAACTATTATTTAAGGATAAAAGACATACCCGTTCATTATGATTCATGAACCATAATTATATAAGTTTCTCGTAGAAAAAAGTAAACTAGTTGGTAGAAATTCTAGTTAGAAAACTGGTATTAAATGGGGAAATCATACCAGTTCGTCATGGACTATAATTATACCAGTTCTACGCAGTGAAATGCCAAACCAGCCAGTATAAATACTAGTTCATTAACTAGTATGGGCTAAAACGACGGCCTACCATTTCGACGATTTCGAACAACCTATGCGATCAGCGACATCTGCTTTTGAATTGCAACAACCAAAACTAAAATGCGGTTAATTGCTTTGCGAGTGAAGACTACCGATTCTGCTTCTGACGGCATTATGCTTTTCGCGGGGGATGAATAGGCAGTCTATCCTGTCAACTGCTATGATGCTACTAGTATTTCTATTGGTAGCGTGCTGATGCAGGAGCGGACAATTGACATCTATCCCCATGTCAAAAATACCAGTCGCTAACATTAAAAAAGGACACAACGTGAACTAGTTTGGGCTGAAACGCAAACTGGTAGCATTCTGGTTCACAACTGGTAGTTTTCCCTGCAGGGTAATGTCGACGACAACGCTAACTAACTAACACATACATGAAAGTGTGTTGCCTGGCATAAGTAAACATAAGCTCCGGGAGTAAAAAGAGTTATAAAGAGCGACGAGTGTTTTATGCTACTAATTTTAATAAAAAGCTAAAAATACGCACAGACAATGGGTTTTGTGACAAGGCGGAGATAATAAAACTTCGCATATGTACATAGATGTATACCAGCACATACATTGGTGTAGTAATAACAGTAAGAGCAATGTGTTTTGGTATCTACTTAGGAGAGTGGTTAAGGCACAGCGCACAATGCAGCAATTCATGTTGTTGTAAAATACTTGCTAACTGCTATCTGTTTGTGCATTTTTGTCGGCTTCATAATGCAGAAATATTACCATAGCGACCTACAGATATGCACACATACAGGCAAGCGGGCTTTCACAATCAGCAGCTTTTCGAAGAACTGGCATAACCGCATGTTTGTACATGTTAGATGAAGTCTGCCAATCCATGGGTACATATGTAGGTATATATCTGCTTATATTTGAAGCTACACCGACACTAACTTGTATGCTGTCACAGCAATAATGAAAGCAACAGGATCAACAACAGTCAAAACCATTGAAGATCTGCAAATAGATATGTAATTATACCTTTCATGAAATGGAATATGGTGGCTAGGGAAATCAAATCAATAAATAAAAATAAAAAATAAATATTTATGCATATTGCTAATCTATGCATGTATCCTAGTCGACAAGAAATCCGAGCTGTGGCTTTTGACCATAATTCCTTGGGTATGTACATTTGTTCGCTGCATCCGAATGAGATCTGAAAAAAATCTTTTGGACATGATTGGCCATTTTCGAAAAATTTTTACATTAGTAAAGCCCATTCAATTTGCTATAACACTGGATCACAAATTTTAGCTTGGTATTTATTCTCCAGATGCCACTATCCAATTTCTATGTGATTCCGCAAATAGAGTTAATTTTTTTTTATGGATACGTTTTCGAGATATTTGCAATTTACCGTTATTCAGCTTAAAACAAAAAGTGGTTCCACTTAATCACGTATATCTTACAAACCAAATGAATCATCTTAAAAGAAGATACGTCAAATCAAAGCCATTAAAACCACATATACATCACTCTCCGAAGTGACTGATAGATTTTCACAAGTTAATTAAACATTCTAGTTTTTTTTTTATGAAAAAATTAAAAAAAGCCAAACTTTAACAGAAGAAAAGTTTAAAAAATAGCAGCTTCTGTGCCAAATTTTTGCATTTGTACTAAGGCCTCTTCTGTTTCAAAAAAAAACATCAACTTACTGATGAAGAAAATCGATGGATAAATATGAAATAATGAGTGGTCAAACGAAAATACGCAAAGATTTTTTGTATGAAATATGAGCAGAATAGCGTGTTACTCTGGTGTACATGGCGTATGCGTAACTTTCTTTCCTGTTCATTTTTCATACAAAAATTCTTTGCGTATTTTCATTCGACCACTCATCTACATATATAACGCCACCTGAAATGCAAAAAGACGCAACAAACATCATCTTTGAAATGCAAAATGTCATAACTAATAAAAAATTCAAAATTAACTTTTTGATTTATATGATGGATTTCATCGAATTACAACTCTCCACATCATTTTATGAAAAAATCTAAAAAATGAGACACGACTTTTCCATTTCATTTACGATGTTGTTACGTCTTTTTGCATTTCAGGTGATGATATATAATACGCGAAGGGATTTTTTGTTGCCACCTTTTAAAAAATTACATTCAAATCTTCTAAAAAAAAAACTCAATTATTACGAAATGTATATCAATGGAAATGGGTTTGAAGACCTTGTTTCTTAACTTAAATTTAGGAGGGCTGCCACCTGTTTACAAAATTAAATTAAATTTGAATTAAGGAAATTAGTTAGGAGATTTTTTAATATATGGCTGCCTTACGAAAAGGGGTTCAGAAGGTAGTCGTTTGAAAATATTTTGAAGAGGGTTGCCAACTGCTTGCAATGTCGAATTTAGTTAACTTATTCACAAGTTATATGAAATGTCCAAATAATGATGTCAAACGAAAGAGTGTTAAGAAGATTTTAGTTTGAAGACAACAAATATTTTTGAGGTGTTGGAATAGGGTTGTCACCTGTTTACAAATTAAATTTAAATTGTAAAATAAGTTAAACGGATTATTAAAATTCGGGTATCAATCGAATGGGGTTTGAAAAATCTATAGCTATATATATAATACGTAAAGGGATTTTTTGTCCAGGTAATCAGGTCTGAACCGTTCGTTTTTACTTTCCCAAAAGAGTTGCCATCTTTTAAAAATTAAGTTGAAATTATTTATAAATCGATACCATCATATCCCCATCTTTCGCTCTGTTCTTAAAAATGAGGTGTCAAATTAACAGTCTTGGTTGCAGATGTGCACTGAGGTTTTACTTTTTGAAAAGAGTTGCCACCTTTAAAAATCTTAATTCAAATTTTTTCAAAAACTAAACCATTTATTACAAAATAACTTAAATGTTAGAAGGTTGCCACCTGTTTAAAAAATCAATTGGCACAATACCGACTTCCTTTTCCCTTTGTATACTACTAGTGCCATTCTTCCCAGCAAAAATCTCAAAAAGTGTTAATAAGAATGTCTAGAATCTTATCAACCATTTAGTTGGATATTTTGAAACATTTCGAAATTTTGACTTTTTCGGCATTCTGACAGATGAAACACGTATGTATACATATATGGGATTGAAGGCGGTGACCGATTAAATTCCGAGCGTTCATCCTAATGTCTGCTTCTTTGGGAGATTAATGTCGTTTCTAGCAAAAGGATAACCAAAAAGCCTGACCTATCTAAAGTCTCTTAATGCGTCGCAGTAAATGCTGTATTGTGATGGAGTTTTCTTTTCTAACGAAAAATGTTGCCTTCTTAGTGACCTCTACGCACAAATGCTAAGAAGAGGGAAATGAAAAGGAAAAATTTTTTGTAGAAAAGAAAGCGCGCGAGCTTACCCACTCGAATAGTCTACCAACAATGCTAAAAAAATTTAAGTATATGCACATGAATTTTTCACAACAACTTTGTAGATTTCCTATTCAGGAGAAAAATAAGTTCACATTTTGGACATTCAAGATATTTTCTTCTAAACTGCTTTTTAAGCAACATATTCGTCTCGTTCGTAAATGGTATACGAATGGCACTTTTTTAAGGGCGTCAAAACTTGTACAGACGAGGCGCAAGGGTGAATAACTAACCACAACACAAAGAAGAATAACAATTCCCACCCGCAACAATAACAAAAACATCATAGTCGTCATGCAGTTACAATGAAACAAACAAGCACAACAAAAAAGAAAATTACAAATGTAACAAATCAGTTGCAACAGCAACAAAAATAAAACAATAACAAGAAGGCAACAACAAAAACCATAAACGCTTGTGAGTGGCAACAATAAGCGTAATAATGTTGATAACTGTAACAGTAGTATGACAACGACAAAAATAATAACAACAACAATAGAACGACGGCAATGGCAACGGCAACGCCAACTGCAATGATGACAACAATGGTAATGACAACAATAGCAATGTAGTGGCAACATTGCCAGCAAATGTATTGCCACAATTTACTTGCACAAATTTACATAACTGCATATGTACATACATACATACATGCGCCAGTACGAACATACGTACATATGTATGTGTTAATTTTCAGGAAAGCTAGCCAAGCTCAATTCTCTTTGTATGTAGTGGTTACTGCAAGCAGCTTTAGTTGCTTATATAAAATCCGGTTTTTATTATTGTTGCTGTTGCAACTGCTTCCGTTGGCACGCATGCAACACGCATTTGTAAGTCGTTTGCTATTGTTGTTATTGTAGTGTTTTTTTTGTTCATCTGCTTATTGTTACAGAGTGACTTTATCCCTGCGATCATTTGTCGCTTAAAATCATGTTGCATAAGTAATAAGGGCAATGCACACACACACACACACTTGCGTGTTGACTTTTACAAAATAACATAAACACAGCAAAACAAATACTTGGAGGTTTTGAGTGTAAGGAAGTAGTTCAACCCTGGTAGGGACAAGCATTAATTTGCTAAAATGTGTTCGTCGCGAAAAGTTTATTTTACAGATATATATAGATTTTTGGAAAAATTTGTCTAAACCTGAGATACATACCAAAAGCATGGATATTGGTAAAGGTCTTCTGTATACCGAAGGTAGGCAGAGCCTCTCTTATGAAGCCTAACGATTTTTTTTCGATCAGTCTTTCTCCTCTCTTCCTAAAGATCCTAGGAAGTATATTGGATACAAGATAGAAAAAGATGGATGGCGCACGCCTATTCTGAAGGCAAATATGTGGAAGCCGAACCCCACAAAATCGTTTTCGAGAAATCCTTGGCATACAATTAGAATTCGAGCTCTAAATTGGTATTACTTTGGATGAAGGCAGCCGCATGAAGGTAACGATCAATTCCTTCTGAAGCCAGTTTGAAGTAGCTCGGACTTACTGCTGCCTTCTGGCATTTTTTTTTTTGTTGAAGGTGTTGCCCATTTTCTCCATATAAAAAATCGCCGAGAATACTAAATGACTGACATTGTCAACAAAAACTAACATTGTCAACAAAAAAATGCTAAAAATCAATTGTAAGTCCCAGCTACTTCAAACTTGCACTTTGTTATACTTACTATAATTAAATGTGCTACAAACTGCATAATCCCAATGAAAAATATTGTGGAAAAACAACAATAATTTACGCATGGTAGAATATATTGTTATTTTTCCACAACATATTTCATAACAAACGGCCTCGAGCTTAATAAAATTGTTGTTTATCAAAAAAAAAAAACGAGTAATTTTTTAGCAAAAAACAAAACCGACTTCAATTCTCATATAAATATTTTAGAATACCGTTAATTTCTTCATTACTTAAAGATCTTTCATTTAAAAAACCTTTCATTTAAATAAAAGGATTAGAGGAATCGGTTAACTTGGTCCGTATGTTAAAAGATAACATACATAAAAAAGTCGGTTAATAAATAATAAAAACTTTTCAATATGTGAGTGTAGTATAGTTATAATAAGCACTATAAAATCGGTGTCTGCGCCACCTCATAGTCGAATGCACTGAGTATTGCAAAACCAATTGGAAAGTCCTCAGCATAGAACCCCCTACATGAGTGAATCTATGTTGACAGCGTATCCGTTATTGCCACTTCTTGAGTTCAAGAGGAAGATAATCCATAGGATCATTGAGGCTAGCTCTTGAGGTTGCACTAATAGCGCACGTAATGCTTACACTTCTGCTTCTCTACTGCCTATTCTTCATAGAAACCGTGAACTTAAACATGTTCCTACGCAACCAGATTACATTGATCTCATCTGAGTACAAACAAAACACAAAAGCTTGTTTCCGAATCCAGATTTGCACCAAACACATTACTGCACTCGGTTTACCTGTAGCTCCACTTGAATCTTCCACGTGTAAATGAGTAAATTTGAAAAACATACTATATCTATTCCAATAGAAGTGACGTCCGAACACTGTACGATTGGCATTTATCGCACTGCTCTGACGGCGTGATCAATGGGTAGCAAACCTAACTAAAGTATAGGTCGATAATGGTGTGCGGATGATCTTTGAGGCTCAAAACCGTAGCATACTTTTAGGCGTTTTCGTCGGCTGGTAAAACGGTAATAAATTATTAGTGCCAGAGAATAGAGAAGGTGCAAACTGAAAGTGGAAACTATTCGCGGACGAAAAATT